>NW_014013561.1:7942-25442 GCF_000611645.1 Monoraphidium neglectum
GGTGCAGGCTTTGTCGGCGCTCCCCGCCAGCGGCGTCGACGGCCACTATTCCATGCAAGACCTCAGCCCTCAGACGGCCGCAGTCGCCGCCACAGGACGCGTGGGCTACGGCGGCGGCCTCCCCGGCGGCGCCTGGGGCGCGCCGGGCGGCAGCGGCTACGGCGGCGGCGGCGGCCTGCTCGGAGCGCTCGGCGGCGGCGGCGCGCTAGGGCTGCCGCCTCTCGGGCTCGGCGCTAGCAATGGCGTCGGCGGCGGCGCGCTGGGCGGGGATGCGCTGTCACACCTGGGGGGCGTGTTGCGCGGCCTCGGCGACGGCGGCGGCGGCGGCGGGCAGCAGCAGCTGCCGCCCGTCGCGCCGCTGAGCACAGGCGGGATGGACGAGCAGACCGAGGCCGCGCTGCTGGCGCGCGTGCTCGGCCTCGGCGCGCCCGGCGGCTTCGGCGCGCCCACGCCCAGCGCCGGCGCCGCGGGCGGCGGCGGCGGCCTGTACGGCCAGGGCGGCGCGCCCGGCTACGCTGGCCTCGGGTCCGCGCTACAGCAGCAGCAGCCCAGCGCGGCGCGGCCGGCGGCGCCGCCAGGCGGACTGGCCGGCCTGGGGGCGGACGCAGCGGGGCTGACTGGGGACGATGTACACCAGGTGCTGCAGTCGCTGTTCGGGGAGGACATTGCCCGCGAGCTCGCGACGCCGCCCGCGCCGCTGCAGGCGGCGCCGCCGCCCCGAGCGGTGGCGGCCGAGCCGGCGCATGCTCTGGCGGAGGCGTTGGCCGGGTCGGCAGAGCGCGAGCAGCAGCAGATGCAGCAGCAGCAGCAATTGCACCAGCAGCAGCTGCACCAGCAGCAGCTGCAGCAACAGCAGCAGCAGCTCGAACAAGCAGCCCTTGAGCAGCAGCAACAACAGCAGCAGCAACAGGCACTGTTTGAGCAGCAGCAGCAGCAGCAGCAGCAGCAGCAGCAGCAGCAGCAGCAGCAGCAGCAGCAGCAGCAGCAGCAGCAAGCCGAGAACGACGAGAAGAATGTGGCCCCAGTGGGGGCAGCCGGGCCGCCGCCCGAGGCCGCACCGGTCCCTTACGCTGGGGCCGAAACCGGCACGCCGCATGCTCCCGCAGTGGCTGCAGATGCAGCAGAGGGGGAGCTGGCATCTGGCCTAGCAGGGGCCAGCGCCGCCGTCGAGCCGCCGCCCCCCGAGCCGGCGGCGCCCGCTGCAGCACCCCACGCCGCCGGCGAGGAGCCCGGCTCAGGCGGGAGCGTGGCAGCGGAGGAGGCGCCCGCGCCGCCCAAGGTGCCTCAGGATGCGCCGGCTGCGCTGATGGAGGTCCCTGCAGACGGAGTGCAGGCGGCGGCGTGACCGCGCCGCACGAGCCGTTTGCGGGCGTCCCCTGTGACTGGGCGAATGCTTTTGGGGACGAAGATGCAGGGCGCTGCGGCAGCCGGCGCTGCTTTGTACCACGGTCAAATCTGCTAAGGCCAAAAATGCACGAATCATGACTGGTTTCCTTCTGACGCGACCAGCCGCTCCCGGCACAGCGCCCCCCTCGCTGGGCAAGGCCGCCAGCCACTTACCGGGGGGCGCGCGCGAATTTTGACCGGTCAACCCCAAGATGTCAGCCCTTTACCATGCGTCGGCCGTGGCGCGGTGCGGCTCGCCGCTTTGGGGGGCATCCCTCCCGCCCCTGCTTGATCATGGTGTTTTCTCCCAGCAATTCCCAGGACGTTTGTGGCGCCGCGGCGGCCCACGCCCTTTCTCGCTCTTCATCCCCCGGCCCCCACGCTGCCGGCCGGCCGCTGCCCTTTGCACCTGCCGCCACAGCGGGGGACGCAGGCGCCGCGCGAGGAGGGCGGTAGGGGCGTGGCCCCGCCTTTGACTGTTGAATGACCTTGTTGGCCCCAGGTTTGTTTGGGAAGCATTCGTAAGGCCACAGTTGTTACGGCGAGCAGGGGGCAGGGGTGCCCTGGCAGGGCAGGGCCGGGCCGCTCAGGTGGGGGGGAGCGAGGGCGAGCTTTGCTCTCATTGCGCTCACATTGCACCGCTGTCGGCTCCTCTTTGGCGGGCCCGGGACCAAATCATAGACCGCGTCCGCCCGCCCCCGCCCCCCCTTAATGGCCTGGGCAACCTGCCTGGGGTGGCGACGGCCTGGTGGCGGTGTTCTGCTCTCATGGGTTTGTAAGTGGCGCCGCAAGCCCCCGTCCCCTGCCCCCCGCTCCGACCCCAGCCCTTGCCCCTCATGCCCTCCCCAGCCCCTGCGATCCGCGCCGAGATGCCTCCTTCCTTCACACGGGCGCCTCGGGCGCGCCGCCTCGGCACAGAATCTGTCATTGGCTGTCTTGAAACAGCGCGCGACCTCGGGGAGCGGCGCCTGCAACCCTGTGGGGCTTGTGGGGCTCGCCTGTAATCGTGCCCAGGCTTTTCATCCAGCGTGACCCGCGGCTGGGGTGCTTGGGCATGGCATTCTCAGCAGAAGGGTGATGCTGGCATCAGAGTTGAGCCGGCTGCTGTGAGGCGGGCGCTGCTGCTGACGGGCCAGTGTCCAACCTTACCGGAGGCCGAAAATGCTCAAATCAGCTTCTGCAAAGCTGACAGGACGATAGATTTTGCATGTAAGGTGTTGAGGGAGGAGTTCTTGGGAAAAGGGTCGACCCTGACACACCCCCATGGGTAGTGGAGGCAACAACTACCAGCCAGACAAAACTGAATATGGCTGGGTCAGGGAAAACGAGCGCTCACACAGTCTGGGCAGTCATTCCGGGCGGGTATCCTCCAGTTGAGGCAGTTGAGGCAACAGTCGTATCAAGGAGTAAGGAATCAAACACCTGTGTGTACCAACAGGACGGCAGCCAAGGCAAAGTCCGCCGCACGCCAACCCCACCCCTACCCCCCTACAAAGCCCCCAGAGGCTGCTACCCGACGGCGCCTCCCAGGCCCCAGCGGCGCGAGGGCGGGCGCCCCTCTTCACGCCAGCCGCCTCTGCATGTCCCGCCTGGCAGCTTCCAGCAGCTCCACCGCGAGGCCCATCACCTCCGACAGCCCGGCCGCGTCCAGCGCCGCGATGCCGCCGCACGCCGCCCGCACGGCGGCCCGCAGATCGCCGGCGCCGGGCGCAGGCGCGGGTGCGGGCGCGCGGGGCGGGGCTGCTGGCGCGCGGGCGGGCGCGCTGGAGCAGCTGAGCAGCGGCCGCGCGGCTGTGGCGCCGAGCGGCGGCAGGCCGCAGGCGGCGGCCAGCTGCTGGGTGCTGAAAAGCTCGAGCTCCGCATACGACTCGTCTGGCGCCCGCTCGGCAGGCGGCGGCCCCGCAGGCTCCGAAGGCGGCGGCGGGGCGTCCGGCGGCGCCGCTGACGGCGCAGCAGGGTCCATGGCCGCCGACGGCGCGTCGGGCAGAGTGATGGCCGGCGCGAGCGCTCCGTCAGAGGCGCCATGTGGCGGCCTGCTCGAGCAGGGTGGATGCTGCCGTCGGTCTTGCACCATTTGCTGCTCATCTTGATGGTGAGCCGGCGTATGGTGCTGGTGCTTGTGCTGCTGCTGCTGTTGCTGCTGCTGCTGCTGCTGCTGCTGCTGTGTTACCTGTTGAACAGCCGGCCCTTGCTCGCTGGCCGCCACGCCCAGTACCTGACGCTCAGCCGCCGCGGGCGCTGCCACCCGGCAACCATCCTGATCCGCGGCGCAGTCAACGTCCGGCTGCGCGCCGCCACCGGCAGCACCCCCAACCCCCATGCTCGACGCCAGAGCTCCCTCCCTCGACCCTCCATACGCCATGCTGCTGGCGCGGTCGCCGCCGGCCTTTCCATCCCCCTGCTCTTCAACTTCAGCTCGGCCGGCGACCCCGGACCTGCCCTCCTGCCCGACCCGCGGCGCCTTGCCGCCCTTGCCAGCCCCTTCGCCGCCGCTGCTGCGCTTGCGGCGGCCCCTGCCGCCCGAGGAGGGGGCATCTGCAGCGGCGGCGGCAGTGGCCGCCGCGCCCTCGATCTTCCCATGCCGCCGCTCCTCCTGCAGCTTGCAGCCTGCCTCTGCTTCCTGATCAATCGCCGTGCCCTGACCTAGCGTGGCCTCCCCGGCTGGTGACGCCGCCGCTGCTGCTGCCGCCACCCCAGCAATGGCCTGCAGTCTTGCAGGCCCTGACTGCTCCCTGGCAGCAGACAGCACGGCAAGCCCTGCCCTGGGAACCCCGTCAACGGCCCCCTCGCCGCCGCCCCACGAGGCGTCCCCCTGAGAGTCTGGCAGGGCCGACACGAGCCTGCTGACCTCCTCAATGGCCGCCTGGCTGCCCAGCTGCAGGCAGGCGGGCGGCTCGGGGGCCGCGGGCCGCGTGTGGCCGTCGACGTCCATCTGGTCGGCCCCTTCCGGCTGCTGCTGCTGCCGCTGCTGTTGCTGCTGCTGCTGCTGCTGCTGCTGCTGCTGTTGCTGCTGCTGCTGCTGCTGCTGCTTGTCTGACATGTGTGGGTGATGCTCCCCTTGTCTGAGTGGCTTTCCCTGCCCCTGGGGCTGCTGTTGCTGTTGCTGCTGCTGCTGCTGCTGCTGCTGCTGCTGCTGCTGCTGCTGCTCCTGTTGCTCCTGCTGTTGGCCCTGCTCCTGCCCGGGCGGCGACCTCGGCGGCGGCAACCCATCCGCCGCTTCGCCACCTGCGGTGCTGTCAGCCGGGACGTCCTGCCCAAACGCCTGCCCACCCGCCGCCGCGACCGCCGAAGTGCCGAGCCCCGGCTCCAGCGAGCCGCAGCCGTCGCGGCCGCCGCTGCTGCCGTCGTTCAGGGGCCATGCGGACTGCGACTGGCTGCCGTCCAGAGTGCTGTTGTAAAGGCTCACCCCCACAGCTCGTCGCTTCTTCCGACTGCCGCTGCCGCCTCCGACGCCACCGCCGGCGCCTGCGGTAGTGGCTATGGCCACATACTCTGTTTGCGAAGCCTCCCCAAAGGGTGGAACAGAGCGTCTTTTTGGCTTCTGGCGCTTGGCGGTTGACTCATCCTGCTGCTGCCGCCTCTGCTGCCGCGGCTCCTCCTTTGCTACAGCCGCCGCTGCCGCCACCGGGGATGGCGCCGCCGCAGACGCAGAAGGCGGCCCCATCACAGCGCCGCCCGCTTGAGTGGTGGCCCCCCTCTCGCCCCGCACGCCCCCGCGCCATGCGCCCGCAGCAATCGCGCCTCCGCCGCCGCCGTTGAGCGCGCCGGCTGCCTGGCTGCCGGTGAGGCTGGCCGCCGGGTCGATCTCCTGCAGGCGCACCAAGATCTCGGGCCCCAGGCGCAGGTGCGCCCCCGCGCCTTCCGCAGCCTCGGCCAGGCGGCTCAGGGACTGATAAGTGGCCGCCCTCATCTGCGGCCGCCGCACGCAGGCGAGGGCGGCCGCGATAATGTCGCAGGCGTCGTCAAGGCACCTGCGAGGACGGTCATTTATCATTTTTGCCATTGCTTGTCGAGGGGCATGCATGCTCCATGGGGCGAGCTGGGGCTGAGACGGGCGCTGCGACGGGCGGCGAGGCTGACAGGCGCGGCAGGCAGTTCGGACGGCTGCGCATGCGGCGAGCGGCAGCCCAGTTTGTCCCCATCCATGCAGCCGCATTCATGCAGCACGCGGTCGTGTCCAGCTCACGCACCCCTGGAGGAGGGGCGCCGACGCGTCCGTGACGGGCAGGGCCGTCCAGTGCCGCAGCACGCCGCACCACAGGCTGCACGCGACGTCCACCAGCTGCTCGGTTCCTGCGCCCTCCGCGCGCTGCGCCCCTTCGCGTTCCGCCGCGCCCGCCCCTGCGAGATCGACGCACGCCGCCAGCAGCGGCGCCAAGGCGTCCAGGAGCGGCCGCAGCACCTCCGGGTGGGGTATCGCGCACGCGAGGTCTGAGACGGCCCGCGCCGCCTCGGCAGCAAGCTGCACTGCGCCCTCTTCGTCCATGGGGTCGCTTCGCAGCGCGCGTGCCGCGCCGCGCAGCGCCGTCAGCGCGGCATCGGCGGCCAGCCGCGCCGCCGGCTGCACGAACGCCGACACAAGCCGCGCGTCGGGCGGCGGGGCCGCGGCGGCGCCGTCAACCGTCGTCGGCGGCGCCGCGAGCGACGGGCCCGGAGAGCGTGCAGAGCGCTGCGGCGTGCGGGCGCTGGCGCGCATGGGCCCAAGAGGGGTGCCTTTGGTGGGTGTCAAGGCGCCGCCGCCGCCGCCGCCGCCGCCGCCGCTGACAAGGCGGGCGCCGCCAGCGCCGGCGAGCGCCATGGCGGGGTACAGGGCAGCGCAGACTGATGAGATTGCTGCCGCCATGGGCACCACCGCAGGCAGGCTGGCGTCTGGGGCGCAGGAAAGGCAAGGGCAATGGGGCGTGCTAAGTGGGCCGCCACAGGCCTGGCTTCATTGGCGCCGTGCTATGCAAATGATGCGCGGAGCTCGGTTGGCGACATGCCTGGCTCTGCGCAGTGATAAGTGGTGGTTTAGGGGTGGGGGTGGGGGTGCTGCCCATGCACAGCAGCCGGTGCCTGCTGCCCAAATCCCTCACCTGCCACCTCGTCAAGTCCATCCTCGGCGCCGCCGGCACCGCGGCCGCCGCACCAATCACCGCGCATCACGCCGGCGAGCTTCAGCAGGGGGGAAAGGTCTGAGAGCCGCGATCCCCTCCGCGCCGCCGACGCGTCCACCGCCGCCGCTGCGCCGCGCGCCAGCGCTGCCCACGTGCGCCCCGCGGCGGAGGCGGCGCTGCGCCACTCGGCGGCGTCCGCGCCGTCCTCCTTGCCGCCAGCGGCAGCGCCGGCGCGCCGCAGCCACCCAGACACCGGCGCGAGCGCCTCGGCCACGCGTGCCACGACGGCGTCCCTCGTCGCCGCCGCGACGGGGGCGTCTCGCCTGAGCGCCGCCGCGTCCGCCGCGGCCACCGTCCCAGGCACCTGGCGCTCCAAGCAGACCGCAACGACTGCCCAGGCGTGCAGCCTCAACGTGCTTGATGCGTCTGAGGCGCCGCCCTGGTGCCCCGGCGCGGCGGCGTGCCATAGGCTGAGGGAGCGCAGCAGCGCCGTGCACTGGTGCAGCCCCACGCCGCCGGCCTCGACGCAGCGCGACAGGAGGCCCAGCCACTCAAACTCTGACAAGCCCGCCGCGGCAGGGCCGCCGCCAGCCGCTTCAGCCTCCTGCAGGGCTTCAGAACGCGCGCCACGCGCCGGCGGCGCCTGCAGCAGCACGCCGGCCAGCGCCGCACCCGCGCTGGCGCTTCCCTGCTCGGGCCGCGGGGCGCCGCCGGCCGCGGCGGCCGGCGGTGGAGGGAGCGGGGTGCGTAGCCACGCAATTGGGACGGCCGAGAGCACGTGGCTAACTGCCGGGTGCACCAGGGCGCGTCTGGTTGCGGCGCTGCGGATGGCGGCAATTTCCTGTGTGTGGCGAGTGGGACGGGCAGACGAGTGGGAATGGCAGACAGGTGGAGGGGTCGTGGCACCGAGGAACGGTAGGTGGCCGCAACGCCCATGGAAGCCCTGCCATGCATTACAACCGGCGAGTACCATCAACAGGTACCATCACACCAAGCATTGAGAGCCCGTGCAGCGGCGACGTGTACAAACAGTGGACCACTCGCCTGCAAGCAGCCGCACATCGCAGCGAGAGCCTGCAGCACGAGCTGACCAGGGTCTCGCTGCGCCGCCGCGCCGTCCTCATGGTTCTGGCCCGCCCCGGCCGGCGCCGCAGCTGTCAGCGCGTCCCAGGCAGGCAGCCACCTGGGAAGCCACCCCTCTATCAGAAGCTGCTCCGCAGCCGCCGTGCCCACTTCAGCGGGCTCGGCTGGGTCGTCGCGGACGCAGTCGCTGCGCTTGTCATCGCGCGCCGCGGCCGCAAGCAGGGCGGCGCAGTGCGCAAGCGACTCAGCGAGCGTCGAGCAGGAACGCGCCTTGGCTCCGCCGCTGCCGCTGTTGCGTGCGGCGCTGTCATTGGCGGCGACAAGTGCGTCTACGACACCAAAGGCCTCCTCGGCAAACACGGCCGCGTCGGCCCGCCAAGTCTGGCCGAGATCACTGCCATCCTGCTGATGGGCCAGCAGAGCGCCGCCGTCCCGCCAAGCAGCCAGCAAGGCGCGAGCCGCATCTGCCGCGGCGCCGCAGCACAGCAGCAGCGCCTCTGCGGCGCTCGCTATGGGCGCCGCGCCGCCGCTTTCCCGCACCGCGGCGCGCCCCGCGCCCTTGCCGCTGCGGGCAGCGTCGCCGACGTCCGCCTTGGTCACCAGCGCCACCGCCGGCGCAATCACCTTTGACAGGACCGTGGACGCAACCCCCAGCCGCGCCCCAGAGCCAACGGGCAGCCCTCCCTCCCCCTGCGCGCCGGCGCCCTCTGCCGCTGCGCCGCGGAAAAACAGGCCCATCAGTCGCAGGAGGTACTTCGCCGCCGCGCCGCGCGCCTCGGGCCGCCTGTCCACCCTCAACACGTACAGCGCCGGCTGCAGCAGCACGACGCGGCGCGAGGCCAGAGCGCCTGTGGCAGCGCAGCAGGCGGCGAACGTGTCATATGCGGAAAAGGCCGCCGCCAGGAGGGCCAGCGGAACGCCGCTTTTAAAGGCAGAGGCGATGATCTGGATGGGATGGAAGTGGGGCGGGGCGAGGTGGTGCAGAGGCCATTAGGGAAGCTTGTAGGGCTGTGGTGCCGTGCAGGGGCACGCGAGGCGGCGGATACATGCGCAGGGCGCATGCTTCGCGCCGCACACCCGCCCGGCCTCGCGGCACGTGGCGCGCAAGCAGCCCCCAGTTGGCGTGGGGTGCATGGCATCGGCTCACGTTCAGCATTGCTTGCCCGACAGCTTTGTCTCGCAGCAGGCGGGGCCCGAGCAGCTGCGCCACGAGCGCCCATGCTTCCGCTCCTGACACCGCGAGAGACACAGCCTGCTGGGCATGCTGCTGCACCTGCGCATGCGCAAAGGCCGCCCCGCCGTCGCCACCGGCGGCCGCCGCGGCGCGCAGGGGCGTAACCATAACGCCATTGCAGCCACCAAAGGCCCCACCCGGCAAAGTGCGGGCGGCAGACTGTGGAGTGCTCGCCGCGCCGCCGCCAACACCGCCGTTGCCGATTCCCGCGGGATTTGGCGACGCTGGCGGAGTAGTGGGCAGCCGCAGATGCTGCCGCCGGGACACGCCAGGCTCGCCGCCATCGTCCACACGAGTGGTGCCGGCTGCGGCGCCGCCCGTCGGTGGAGGCGTGGCTGCGAGCAGCACCGGCGTGCGCGCCGGCGTCGGGCTGCGGCAGGCGCTGCTCTGCCCTGGCCCATCCGCCCCTTTGCTGCTGCCGTCCTCGTGCGCAGTGCACCCCAGCTTGATCAAGTGCTGCAGCTTGGGCAGCAGCCATCCTTGCTCGTCACACCTGGCTGGTGACTGCAATAGCTGCGGCGGTTTGCCGCTTGGTAGGCGCACAGCGCAAGCGACAAGGTCGACGAACCGTGCTGCCACCGCCGGCCGCGACGCCAGGCAGCCGCGAACGCACAGCAGCGCCGAGCGCGCGAGCGCGTGCGTCTGGACGTACAGCGGCGCAGACGCCGTGGCGGCGTCAGGCGCGGCCGCGGGCGGTGCGGAGGCTGCGAGGGCCAGCAGGCTCTCTGCTGTGCGCAGCAGCTCCTCCTCCAGATCACGGGAGCAGCTGCTGGACGGCTTCCGCTCGCCGTCCGCATCATCCTCGTCTGTCAGTCGTTCCCCTCCTGACTCAGCAGCTGGTGCAGCGGTGCTGTGTGCCGCTGTCGCGTTGGCGGCAGCCGCGATGGCCTTCACTGCTTTGAGGGTGAGTTGCGCCACCTGACGCGGCACCGACAGCGACCGCCACCCGGTGGCGGCCGCCTGCGCGCCGCGGAGCGCTCGCAGCAGTGGTACTGCTGCGCGGGGCGCGGACAGCAGCGGTGCATTGGCGTTGCTCCATGCCAGCAGCTTGCCGAGCGCATGGTTGCAGTCTTCCTGGGTAAGATACGAAGGAGAGTTGGCCCGTCTGGGAAGGGGCTTGAAGGCATGTGCAAAGTTGTGGCTCTAGGTGCTGGGTGCCATCATCGTCAGCTGAAGCCACTCGCCAGATAACATGCTATGACGCAGACATTCATTATCGCAGAGCGCTGTAGCTGCATGCCGGATTTTCGCACCTTTGAAGCGCAGCCTTCAAGCGTCTGCAGCAGGTCGCTCAGCGCACGCAGCGCCGCGCCGCGTCCATCAGCACCTACACGCATGGGCCAGCCCACACGTTACTACTAAGCGACACAGCTGTATAAAAGTGTCAGTCTAGTCGTCCTGCAAGCGAGCTGGCTTGAAATAAATTCAAGCGTGCAGGCTGCGGCACGAGCATACCAGTGGTTACTCTCGTGGCCATTTCAGACTTGCAGCATTTTGAATCTTAAAAACGAGCGACCCGGCGTCAGAGGTGTCACAACTGAAGATCAACATCAGCAGGAGCCTGGACGGAGCCCAGCATCGAAAAGGGGTTCAAGAACATGATTATGATTGGATTCTAGGTTCCTGACCTACATGGTCGGAATTGAGGCGCAGTGCTGTGCGTGCTGTGCACTCGTGAGTCACATCGTGCTGTGAATAAGGCAGACGGCGCTGATGATGTATGAGTGCTGCTGCAGATGTAAAGCAACGCTTCAGAGGAAACGGCTCAGACTTTACTTGCACACGTTCAAGCAAGCAGAGACATTCGTCACAACACGGGCGCACCACACAGGCATTACTGCAACAGCTTCTCCTTCCGCCCAGTGCAGTGTCAACTATCCCATATGCGTTGAAGCAGTGCTTGGCTCCAAGCGCACTGCTTCCGTCTGGTGCATCATGCTCCCTTGGCTGCACGCTTGGGTGCGACCGCTCAGGCGCCAGCCAGCCTGCCTGGGACCATGGGGCAGTCCACTGCGGCAGTCGCAGGGGGGGGGGGCGCGATAAGTGGTTACTGATCAACTCAAAACCCGCGACCTGTGAGCACATTGATGGTAGAAGCCTGCTTGCAGGGTGCAACAGCCTGCCCCGCCATTTGCAGGGCCATAGACCACAGCCGACGCACCAACAGCGCTTCTTTTTGAGAACGTCAGCCCTCGCGTTCCCATCTGCTGCTCAGGTGGGGTAGGCCGTCCTAGTGAGTAGGGACCGTGAAATTTAATGTGATATGATGTGGCATGGTTTTTGTGTCATTTGACAACAGGACAGACATGGTATTTTTGAGTCTGCTCTCTGTACATGCGCGTGGTGCGATGGCACCTGTGGCTGGAAATGCGCATCGGCGAATACAGCGAGCTGCAGGCGGGTGGCAGCAGTTGTCGCCTATACATACATGACTGGTGGTGTTGCCAAGCCCACCACAACGGCTGCGGCACTGGTCGCACGCAACTTGCAACGTGTGGGTCAAGGGCAGTCAACTCTGGGCAAGGGGCGAGACAGGTATACCACTACGACTTAGGCAACAGCGCAGAGGTTCTGTGGCGCAGAAACCAATGTCTTTGGGAATTGCAGGCGACGATGGAACCACAACGCAATCCATGCGCGTTGAGCAGCTGCCAGCGAGTCAGCATGCATTCATATGTCGGCACCGTGCCGTCAATCTGGGTGCTGGCATGATAGGAGATCGCACTGTGATTATCTGATACTCAAGGCCATAAATATCGCAAGGCAGGCCAGTTTGCTCGCGCTAAGAGCCAAGCAGTGAAGGTCAGTCTATGATCTGGCAAGATGCGTGGTTAGATTGCGCGCGTTGGGAGTGCAAGTAACAAGAGATCGGGCTGCGGCGATGCAGCGCACACGTGCGGCTTCTCGACAGTTGAAAAGAATCGTGCGAAGCGCGTCGATGCGGTGGCACGGCTTACAGCGCCACATCAGAACACTCAATGCTGTCGTCTACAATAGGCACTTGGCACGCTCCCATGCAATCAAGGACGGGGCCCCATCGACGCCGGCCCCTCTCACCCCGCCGCACTCACTCCGCCGCCCTCATTCGTATGATCCCCGCCCTCTTTCCGCGCAGCACGCCGTGTCTCGCCGCAGCTGAACCATCTTCATATCCTCCCAGGAAGGCGACGGCGGCAACCGCGGTTGCGCGCCGCGTGCCGCAAGCATGCCGTCCGCTCAGCATGTCATGCTGGCGGCACACTGTAAAAAGACAGAGCAGGTGGATGTGAAGACCCCCGTTCTCACATACATCCGCAACACGTACTCCAGCGCGGAGGCCGACGAGGCCGCTGATGACCTGGCGGCGGTACAGGCGCTCAGGAACGAGCTCGTGACAGCGCAGGGCAGCGCCGCAGGCCCGCGGCGCGAGGTGCCGCTCGTGAAGTGAGTGTGTGTTGCGTTTTTCGGGAGCAGCGTGTGCATTATCTTGGGTACCCCGAAGCCTTGCACGTGCGGGTGGCTTGACGGCCGGCGGGGAGGGGAGATGGAAGGAGTTTGCTTGGAGCGAAGCGTGCGCCACGGCTCATTGGTTGAGCGCATGTCATACGTTGTTGACTTGCCAACCTGGTATGGGGGTCCTTAGCTGCAGCTGTATGGTTAGGCAGGTTTGGCATTGTGCTTCAGGGCACAGGCCAGCGCGTTTCTTGAGAGAGGCTGCTGCAGGAGCTGCTGAGGCATTGGCTGGGGCAGGGGTGGTGGGTTGGCATATCGACAACGGAAAGCAGTTGTGCATGAGTGTGTTTGTGTGAGGGCTTATCAACAAAGGAAAGCAGGTGTGAATGAGTGTGTTTGTGTAAGTAAGTTAGTGTTTTTGTGTGCGTGTGTGTATGTGTATGTATATGTGTGTGTTTGTGTGTAAGTGTGTGCGCACGCGCGCGAGGGCTGCATCCTGCTGATCCCAGCGCTGCAGCCCCCGCCTCCGCCCTGCGCACACACACGACTCTCTGGGGACTGCGTCGCCCTGCAATCCTCACCTAGCTTCCATCGGCATCCTTATATCAATGGGAAACAAAAGTAGCCCGCACCCATTTTACTCAGCCTCGTCCACTTTCCTCCTACTGCTGTTGCCCGTCGCACCTTTCCGACGTCTGGTTCCAACCGCCATGAACCGCCACAGCATCATGTTTCCATGCAGATACATGGGCATGCATACCCCACAAAGGTGGTGTACAACTACACGTAACGCAGCAAGGTGGTGTACAACTACACGTAACGCAGCAAGGTGGTGTACAACTACACCCGTTGTCGATGAATGCATATGTATTCAACCAGCAGCCGCCACCATGAATCCCACCCCAGGTACTACAAGAGCCTCACGTCCATCGAGACGCGTTTCCCCATCAGCGGCGAGAAGGGGCACGTGAAGCTCACCTTCGTCTGGTGGGGTGTGGCCGGGGGTGTGGCCGGGGGTGTTGCTGGGGGTGTGGCTGGGGGTGTTGCTGGGGGTGTGGCTGCAGGCCCACGGCTTCACGCGGTGCCTGGGGGGGGGTGCATGCAGCGTCTCGGGAACGCGTTGGGTATAGCTCGTGAACGTTCGCGCTGGCGGCGCCCCATGCCAACTATGTGCATCTTCAGGAGGGTGCCAATGCGGAGGGTGGCAAGGCCGCCATGTTTGGCCCGGGAGTTTGGCGCGCGCGCGCGCACACACACACACACACACACACACACACACACACACACACACACACACACACACACACATTCACCTCCTCGCCCCTTTGTTGTTTTTTCGTGCCGCCAAGGTTTGACGCATTCAAGCCGTCCTCCAAGGCCAAGCAGTCCAACATCCACTTTGAGAAGGCGGCGGTGCTCTTCAACCTCGCCGCCACCCTCAGGTGCCCACCGGCAACCTGCGCGTGCGATCTTGCCCCACATGCGCTGGATGACCCAGCCTGCCAAATTACGACGCACTCCGCCCACGCCACACAGCTGCGCAATCCTTTCAGCCGAGGCCGTAATGGAGCATCTTGCCAGTCAATGGCTTCTCTTTCCAGGAGGGCAGCTCCAGGGTCGCAATCTCACCCGCCTGCCGCTGCTTCTCCCATCCGCTTCTTTCCATGCAGCCAGCAGGCGCTAAACGTGGAGCGGGGCACCCCCGAAGGCATCACTCAGGCCTGCAAGCTCTTTCAGGTGCGGAGCCTTGGATACCCGGCATGCATGGCGGGTTGTTCATGTGAGTGCCGCATCAATTGTTGAAGCGCTGCTGCGCTCACAAGGCTGAAACCTCCTGCATCGGACACGCAGCTCAAATCGCGTCTGCCGACACAGCCCTGTCCTCCATCAGCCCCACCGATTTATCCAGGCCCTGCCCAAACGTGGAAAAGCCCCTAGACCCTCACACACGAACGCGAACACACACGCGCGCGCGTCCGCGCAGGAGTCCGCCGGCGTGTTTTCCTACCTGCTCAGCCACGAGGCCAACAAGTGCGACGCGCCCCGCCCCGTGGACCTGAGCCCCGAGTGCTGCGCCCTGATGGAGAAGCTCATGTTGGCTCAGGCGCAGGTGGGGTTGAACGCCACCTCCCCTTCCGCTCCCCGGGGGGGTGGGGCCGGACAACAGTTGACCGTCTAGTGGCATGGCTTTTGTGTCGCGGGCTTCGCCGCATGGTGTTTGCGTGGTATCTCGCTGCTGCCTGTCGCAGGGCGCTTCCTTTGATGCTGACGTTTTCACGCTGTGCTGAATCAGTGCTCTGCAAAAGCAGTGCCAACGCATCTTACTCTCCAGCGAGCCTTCCCACCCCTTCTCCTTATCAGCGTCAATGCTTTGGATCCATCTCCAGGTACAGGCTTCCCCCATCCCATCCTACACGCACACAATCTCTCTCTTTCACACGCTTCATGTTTGACGCTCACGCAATCGGGGCGCCATCGCCCGTCCGCCCGCAAATGCATCAAAACCAGGAGTGTGTGTACCACAAGGCGGTGATGGACAAGAAGAGCCCCACAGTCGTCGCCAAGCTGGCCAAGCAGGCCGCCACCATGTACGGCGAGGTCTCCTCCTCGTTCAACTCCTCGGTGAGAACCAGCGCGGTGCGATTCGGTGATGCCGTACCCCTGCGTGTGCGATGCGACATGTGCTGGGCCGACCGCGCTTCATGTGCGGTTCGGGGTGCCGGACCGTGCGGGAGCCTTCGTGACCTTCGTGGCCTTGTCGGGGTTGTGGTTTATGAACTGCTGCCAGCTTCAAGCCGGGCGTACACCGCCCTCGAAAACCTGCTGATCACCCAGTCTTGCAAGCTTCAGCTCGCTCTGTTGCTTGCTGCGCTGCCAGAACCTCCACCTTGTTTCGTGCCTCGATGCACCCCTGCAACAAGGCTCCCATTTTCACCTCAACCCCATTGTATATCCGGCTCATTTATTTCTGATCCATCAGGCGCTGTCCGCCCACTTTGAGAAGTCGTGGGCGAGCCACACCCAGATGAAGGGCTCCCTGCTGGACGTGCTGGCGCTCACGGTGAGAACTTCACGCCGTCTCACGGCATTCTTCTCGGCCTTTTTCCCGTAAAGCGCAGACGTTACTTGTTGCTGCACAGTGTTGATGTTCGGCCGTCACTTTTCAGCGAACCCTGCTTCCGCCCCTGCTCATTGCATGCAAACTGAACGTCCCTCATCCCCAGGCAGCTGCCAAGCAGCTGCAGTCTGAGACCAAGATCAACAAGGAGATTGCCACCCTTGCGGTGCGCACGGCTGGCGTGATGGTCAATTGCCTTGGATTGACGTCGTACCCGTTCCCTTTCAGCTTTCTTGGCCGTACTGCGTCGGGGACGGGGCTCTACCTGCAACCCGCTGCAACAGCGACAAGCGAACCCACTCATATGATGATCACACCTTGTCGGCCAAGGCGCCGTGTGAAGCCCTCCCGCTCCCCATAAGGAACTCGTTGCTTTGCACGTGCCTTCTGCAAACATGCTGCTTGTCTTCCTTGTCTCATCCTCTGCATTCATGCGACTGCGTCTGAATCCTACCAATCTTCGCTGCTGCTGCGCGCACCCCCCCCTCTCACGCACCCTTGTAGGAAGCATTCACACGGCTGCAGGCCACCAAGAAGCTGGCCAAGGCCGTGTCTCAGGTAAACATGTACACATACGCGCGCGCACAGACATACATGCTCTTACACACACGCACACACACATGCATAGAAACGCACATATGTGCACACACACACACACACGCACACACGCGCGCAACCCACCCACGCACACTCAAAACAACCACTTGCGTGTGTCGGTGCTTTTCGGGCACCGGTTTCCAGCAGCACCCTTCGATGGTCCTTCCCTTACACGCTGCGGCAATCACACAGGGCAGCAGTGGCTGCCTTTCCACTCCAGCCCTCTTGACAAACAATCAGAGCAACGCCTAAAAGCTTGCCCTGCGGCACTTCGCTTCCACAACCCCCAGGACACCTTCTAACCTTGATGAATGCAACCCCCGGTCCGCCCCCATGTTCACAGGAGATGTCTGACAGCCTGCGGCCCCTGGAGGAGGGCGTGGCGCTGGCGCTGACCAAGGCGCAGAAAGACAACGACGCCGTCTACCTGGAGCGGGTGCCGCCCTTCGCAGACCTGCCGCCGCTCACGGTGCGGGGTCGGGACGTTTTCCCTTGCGTCCGGCTGCCGACACCTGCGGGGTCTGGGCGGCGGCGCCGATCGCAAGGATGGGGGTGCGGTTCTGATGGAGCCGAGACCTCCGGTTGCCGCTGGGCGGGCCGGCGCGACGACGGGCGCACGCCTGCTGGCGGCCTGCCCTTCGGCCCAAGCGCTGCGCTCTCGCCGCGCGGGTGCCTGCCCTGCTCCTGCGGCCCTCTTTCACCGCTGCTCGCCACGCACCCCAGCCCTGGCGCACGCGTCCCCCGTTGCGCGCTTTGACCCGCTGTTGACCCTCTGCTGCCACCCTATGGTCTGGCCCGCTTTTGGTGCGCAGGGCGCCCTGCTGGTGAAGTCTGCGCCGCCCGCGGCCCTGCTGGATGTCAGCGGCGGCGAGAACCTCTTCAGCAGCCTGGTGCCGGACAGCAGGTGCTCGCCTGGTGGTCGCTCTGCTGCTGCTGCTGCTGCTGCTGCTGCTGCTGCTGCTGCTGCTGCTGCTGCTGCCGCCGCTGCTGCTGCTGCTGCTGGTGCCGTCGTCATGCTGCTTGTCGAGATAGTGGTGGTTGCAGCGGTGGTCCAAGCTGGTGGAATGAGGACGGCTGACTGAGCTTTGACACGTGAGCAAGAGCTGCGCGCAGGGGCGCCTGTGCTCACTTCCCAGCTGGCCTCACCCAGTAACGTCCTCAATCCCTGCCCGCCCTCGTCGACCGCCGGCCCGCGCAGCGCCAAGGCGCTGTCAAAGTATTCAGATATGGTGGACGCGGCAGTCAGGGAGGCGCTCGACAAGCTGGCCGGCGCCACAGACTCGGCGCGCGTCGCGCTGCGCCAGGTGCCCCGGGGGGTTGAACAACGAGGAATGTAGTTGTGAACGAACGCATGCATC
Source organism: Monoraphidium neglectum (assembly GCF_000611645.1). Lineage (NCBI taxonomy): Eukaryota > Viridiplantae > Chlorophyta > Chlorophyceae > Sphaeropleales > Selenastraceae > Monoraphidium > Monoraphidium neglectum. The sequence goes on from NW_014013561.1 coordinate 25,247, forward strand.
CGTCTGTCCCTGACCTTCCTCATGCGCATGCGCGCCTACGCAAGCACCAGTTCACACGCACCTTGATTATTCCCCCTTTGTCGTCCACCCCCCGGCTCTCATATGCATCCTGTCCCCATTCAAAGTGCATCCACACATTACCTCCTGACATGGTCATGTTTTTTTACCATCCCTGTTGGGGTCAAGCCAACCTCAA
>NW_014013561.1:30442-33053 GCF_000611645.1 Monoraphidium neglectum
TGAGTGGAGGGTGCGCACTTGCTCGTCAGCAACAAGCCAAAAACCGAGTGATTTGAGCGTTACAGCAGGGAGTGTCGCCTGTGACCGAGCTGCTTGACCGCTGTGGGGCTCTCCTGCGGTGGTGTTTGCGGGCGCGCTCGGGATTTCAGGAGGCACGGCGGCTGGCTTCAGCTGTGCTGCGGCTGCTGTTCGCATTCCCAGCATGCTGTGCGGCTTGGAGTGGTGGGACGTTTTAGCGACACACATCACACAACACAACAGCATTCGCCTCGCCACGCACCCGACACCGCACAGAGGTTAACAACGGCCCCCCTCCACCACCACCCAAAACGTCCCGCCACCCACACGACCAACCATGCAGCCCGGCTTCCCGCAGCAGCAGCCGCAGCAGCCGGCGTACCCGCCCCAGGCATACTACGGCGCCGGCGCACCCCCGCCGCCCCAGGTGCAACGAATCCCATTGCATGCGCCTCGTGGTGCGGCCGCACAACGCCGGCGCCTGCACCGCCGCGCGGCGCTGGCCCGGCTGCTCGTGATCGCGGCCGTTTGCTAAGCAACATTGCTGAGTGTTTGTCCGAGCGGGCTCTCTGGAACTTGGGGCACCCTCCTTGTACATTTGCTTACAGCCATACGCTTGGGGTCATCTTATCCAGCCCAGCCCTCGGCCCCCCCTCTCATCTGAGCATGGTGACAGCTGCTCATTTCCCCCGTGACTGCACCGCCGCAGGTGCAGCAGCCGTACCACGGCGCATACGCCGGCGGCGCCGCGCCCGGCGCGCCGCCGCCGCTGCCGCAGCAGTTTGCAAATTACGGGGCTCCCCCGGCGGCGCCCAACCCGTTCACTTATCACCAGCAGCAGCAGCAGTACGGCGGCTACCCGGGGCAGCAGCAGCCGCTGCAGCCGCCGTACCCCTACCCGGGGCCAGGGCAGCAGCCGCCGCGCTGACAGCAAGGGCCGGACGCAAAACTCAACACGCGTGGCGCGAGGCGCAGCCAGGCCGGCCCCAGCGGCGAGCAGCTGTTTGCGGTGTGCGGCGCGCGCGAACGCCTAGGCGATGCGCTGCCATTGTTGGGGCCAGGGCGGAGACAACACAAGTTGCCCATGCGCTCGCAGAAGTCCGGCCCTGCGGTCAGTCCTATGCAGGGATCTGCTGTGCGTTGCCAAGGAGTTGGGCAGTTGTGGCCAAGACAAGTCGTCACGACCTCGCGCACCCAGAGCGGCCACCCTCATGTAACAGTTCATGTCCTGGAACAGTTTGATGGTTTTCTTTCTGCGCCGCCAGGGTGGCTTTCCCCCGTCATCCAAGGCACACGTCACAGCCACAGCTGCGGTGGCCGCGGCTGGCGTTGGCGCGGGCGCCCCGCCTCGCGGCTCGAGGCATACCAGCCTCAGCGGACCCAGAGCGTGCTGCAAGCCCCCAAGATTGTAATGAGAATTAAAGTGGGTTGCGTTTAGACCAGAGGGACCATTTGTGGAAGAGGTAGGGGGTGGAAGGCCGACGGAGAGCAGTGCAATGGTGGTGGTCTTGTCGCCCCACACGCGCAGTCGAGCTGCAGGCGTCAGTACGGGGCGTAGCGCTGGCCTCCGCGGTTCCCGCGCCTCCGGCCGCCTTTCGAGCCGCCTCCACCGCCACCGCCGCCGCCGCCCCCGCCGCCGCCGCCGCCGCCCCCGCCGCCTTGCACAGCGCCGCCATACACGACCGCGCCGCCGCCGCCACCGCCGCCATAGCCCGCGGCGCCGCCCTGTGCGACGACGCCACCGCCATAGCCGCCTGCGACGACACCGCCTGCCTGCAGGCCGCCAAACCCTCCAGCCGCCTGGGCGGCGCCGCCATAGCCGCCGGCCCCGTACACTCCGGGGACGCCGGCTCCGCCACCCATCACAACCGCGCCTCCCTGCTGCCACTGCTGCTGCTGCTGCTGCTGCGCCAACTGCTGCTGCTGCTGCAGCAACTGCTGCTGTTGCTGCAGCTGCACCAACTGCTGCTGCTGCTGGCCGTGCCGCACGGGCCCCCCCGCACCGCCGATGGCCACGCCGCCGCCCGCCGCCATTTGCATCCCGGGCATTGTGGCGGGGTTGCCCATCATCATGCCAATCTGCGAGTGGCGGTTGTCCACATCAGCGCCCGTCCACGTCAGCGCAGGACGACAGAGCGCACGGGGATGGCCCGAAGGGTGGCTTCGGGGGCCAGCAGCAGGGCGTGGCCTGTGCAAGGGGCAGCAGGCTCAGCATGCCCGCCTGCGGAGCTCAACAGCCTCGTTGGCTTGGCTTCAGACGGGTTAGACGGGCCAAAGAAAAAAACCCTCTCAACCCAAAAGCGGCTGGGCGCACGCCCTCGGCTCCAATCGCGCGCCACGGCGCCCTGCGCCCCGCACCCACCTGGCCATTCGGAAGCATCACCAGAAACCCAGTCATCCCGCCTGCCCCTGCGCCGCCGGCGCCGCCCTGCGCAGCCGCGCCCTGCGCCCCCAGCCCCTGCAGGCCCATGCCATAGCCCGCCATGCCTTGCGCCGTTGCGGCCGCGCCGGGCGCGCCACCAAAGCCGGCGAGCGGCGGGGGGGCAGGGGGCGCGGGGGGAGCTGGGGGCATGCCCATTCCCAACCCCATGCC
>NW_014013561.1:33075-48363 GCF_000611645.1 Monoraphidium neglectum
GCTGGGGGCATGCCCATTCCCAACCCCATGCCGCCGCTGAGCGCGACGCCGCTGGGGGTTCGAATAGACCCATAACTGACCCCGCCGCCCCCGCCGCCGCCGCCGCCGCCGCCACGGACGCCGCCGCCCCCGTAGCCGCCCTGCCCTTGCTGCTGCTGCCGCTGCTGTTGTTGCTGCCGCTGCTGCGCCTGCTGCAGCTGCTGCTGGTATAGTTGCTGCTGCTGGAACTGCCCCTGCTGCTGCTGTTGTCTTTGCTGTTGCTGCTGCTGCTGCTTCTGCTGCTGCCCCTGTCCCTGCCCCTGTCCCTGCTGCTGTTGCTGCTGGTTCGGCGGCTTTGCCATGTGCACATTCAGCTCGCTGCTGCCCAAAACCGGCTTGGTGTTCACGTAGACATCCGCCGCCCTGAGCGCCGCCGCTCTGTCCCTGCAGTTTGGAATGGCGCCGCGGCCCGGTGCAGTCAGAGCTGGGCGCACCTCTCGCGGCGGGGCCGGCGCAGCTGGACAAATGAGAGACACAGCTGTCCAGCTGGAATGGATTTTGCTCCGCTGCCAACGCGCGGCCGCTCTGTCGCAGGGTGTTGGGGCCCTAACAGAAGCTCAAGGGCCACGCGTGGCACAAGCACATCCATGGTGCTGAAATGCATTTATCGGCGGGACCCGCGAACCAGCGGCTAGAGGCCGCGGCGCTGCAGATTCGCAGGGCAAGGCAAGGCGTCCCACGGGGAAGTGCCGCCAGCGGGAAAGTGCGTCCCACGGGAGCCGGCGAGGCTAGTAGGGTGTGGGGGCGCGGCCCACCTGTAGTGGACGAAGCAGTAGTCTCTGATGCGGTTGGGGTCGTCCCTCGCAGGCAGGAGGTTCACCTCCTCCACCTTTGGGGGGTCACGTCCCGGAGGTTACGTTTTGGGGGTTACGTTTCGATGGTCGTATGCTGGGGGTTGCGTTTCGAGCCCGAATGCTGAGCTCAGAGGAACCCTGCAGGGTCGTCTGAGGCTGAGGGGTCGGCGACACTCCGCCAGTTGGGCTCCTGGGCTGGCGCGTGACACGCTTTGGGTCTGCTGGAACGCCCACAGGCAGCTGCCTCCTGGCACGCGTTTCACGCCGCACGACCCACGACAGGCAAACCCGCATGACGGGCTCAAAAACAGAAGCGCCGAAGGAGGCTGGGGACGCGGCACGCGCCAAAGCCGAATGCACTCAGTTGCAAGACGGCAGCAGAGCGGCACGGCAGTGCGGCCGTGACGCGGCGTGGCGGCGCGGCGCACCTCCCCGTGCTGCGAGAAGATCTCCCGCAGAGCCTCAGCGGTGGCGTCCTGCGGGAGGCCGCCCACATAGACCGCCTTTACGCCAGTGTCGGCCGGCCCCTGCCAGTCCAGGATTGTTTGAGGATATCCAGGATATTTAGGCAGGATCAACGACGGGGTGATCTCGTGCAGATTGTGCTCTCATCACGTGAAACGTCTCGCAAGGAGGAAGAGTTGCTCGCCGGAGAGCTGCATACTTCCAAGCAAATTCGGCGGGGGACTCGGGGACACCGACGACGGCTCGGCCCTCGCGCGCGCGTCTCGACGCCACAAGAGAGAGACGAGCCCTGGCCTTCACGCACGTACTGTCCCAACCCTTCTCGCAGCCGCCGCCGCGGACCGCGAGGCAAGGGCGAGGTGGGGCAAGGCCCCAAAGTCATGCCCCCAGCCAACCTGCTGCTTGTTCTTCATCTCCGCCCACGACACATTGATCGCCCGGTTGCCCACGCTGCGGAGTTGGGCAATGAGCAGGTCCACAGATATCAGACTATGCGCATGCAGGTTTGACACACACACACACATGGCCAGGTCAAGAAGTGGCGAGACGTGTCATTGCGCACTAGTCAACGCCAATGGAATATGCAACCCCACCAGCAGGCCGCCGCGCCCCCACCTGAACCCCTGCTCCAGCTTCTTGCGTGCCCTGTCAGCGGCCGCGTGGTTGTAGAACGTGAGGAAGCCAAAGCCGCGGTTCTGGCCGGAGTGCTCCTTATCTGACACCAGGTCCACATCCTCGAGTCCTGAGGCGGGGTTGATGGTTCAGGGTTGAGGGATCAGGGTTTAGGGGCCGCAGCAAGACCCTCAAGGGGCTGCCCCCGCGAGGGCGTTGGGTACGCAACCTGCACACTCATCATGACGAGCAGGCTCGAAATTGACTTGGGCTTTGCAGGCAGCCTGCGTTGTTGGATGCTTCAGGTCGCTCTCGCCCGCAGCCTGCCCTGCAGCCGCCCCGCAGGTGCCCTGCTGCCCGCCCTCGCCCACCCCGCAGCTACCCCGCAGCTGCTCACCGACGACCTCCCGCTCCAGCGCCTGACGCAGCTCCTGGGCCGTTGTGGCCCGCGGCACGTTGCCGAGGAACAGGCGGTTGTTGCTGGTGCTGAGGGAGGCCTGGGTGCGCGCGCATGCGCATGCATGTGTGTGTTGTGTCAGTGTGTGTTTATGTTGTGTGTGTGTGTGTGTGTGTGTGTGTGTGTGTGTGGTGTCACAGAGTGTGTGTGTGTGTGTGTTGTGTCAGAGTGTGTGTGTGTGTGTGTGTGTGTGCGTGTGTGTGCGTGTGTGCATAATCAGGGAGGAGAGTGTGTTTTAAATGGGCTTGAGCGCATGCATGCACGCATGCCAAATTGTGCATGGGTGCAACCACGCAAGTGTGAATCTGTTTGTGATTGTGCAGGGGGTGCCGCTGCCTGGAAGCTTGAGGACCCATCATGCTCGCCACAACCACGACAGTCGAACCTGCCACTGCGCGCTCAGGCGAGGCTGGCAGGTGTCGCCGACACAGACTCCTTCGCCGCACTCGTCCAAATGCGAGGCGCTCCACCTCAATCCCCCCTTCCCCCGGCCTGGCTCACGATAAGCTGGCCGGAGGCCCCAAACGTTGCATTGCCCCTGGCCCATGCAAGCCGGCGGCTTGCAGCCTCACAACCCCCCTTCCCCCCCCGCTCACACACACACACACGCACCCGCGTGGCGCGCCCGCCAATGTTGCGGCCATTCAGGCGCTCCACCCCCGCCTCTGCGTCTTCCTTAGAGTAAAAGACCGCAAAGGCAAACCTGAGACGCGCGGGGAGTATGGGCAGGCGACGTCGGTTGCATTGTGTTCGCGGCTGTGGCAAATGCAAAGCGGTTTTATGGGAGGCTGGTGGGCGATGTGGTAGTGGGGCACGAAAAGCCTGGGACACGAGCAGGTGTAAAACATGTTGAGAAGCAGCATGATTGATGATAAGAGCGAGAGCGCTGCAGAGGAGCCCAGGTCTTGGCGCAGGTGCAGGCTGAAGGATGCGGGAGGAGCCCGCACATGGGGGCGCAGACGGCGGGAGGCGCGCCTCACCCCTTATTTTTGGCCCCGCGGCTGTCTGAGCCGGCCCTGGGCACACGGACTGAGTGCAGCTGTGGCAGGGGTTCAGACAGGATACAATAGAGTAGGGCGGCACAGGGTGTGATGCATTACCATGGATACAGGCCAGGACAGGAAATAAAGGGGCCGGCGCACGTGTAATGGGGTGCCGCAAACAGGGCTGTGGCTATCGCCTGCGCAGGGGCCGAGCGCCCGGCCCGATTCCTCCAAGAATAGGAGCGCGTTGCATCGAGCCGCCAAGCACCCCGCACGACGCGAGCCATGCGCTCGCCCGCCGTCCCCCTCTTCCAAGGTTCCCATCAACGCCTGTTGCTCCCGCCTTACAGCCGCGAGCCTACAGCTGCGCAGACCCCTGCCGCCCACAAGAGCGCTTAGTCACCAAACAGCCCTCATTCCCGCCTCCCATGCCAGCGCACCTGCAGGCCCGTCACCGCGCCGGCCACGAACTCCCGGATCTGCTCCTCGGTGGTTTCGTGCGGCAGGTTGGCCACAAACACCTGCGCGCGCCGGCGGTGACGGCACCAGAGATCGAGCAGGTCCGAACACGCGCGCAACGCGTCGCCGACACCTTCGAGTGTGAGCTGCGGGGAACCCATCCCACGCGGCGGCCCGCACGCGCCCCGCTCACACCCGCGGCGGCCACAGCCAAGGTGGAACACAAGGCCATGTGCAGCAGAGGCGCGCCGCCTCATGCGTGACGCAGGGCCCAGGCTCCGTGTAACCCCCAGCGCTGCCGAGCTGTGGCCCCCCCACACACCTCTGTGCCGTGCGGCGGCAAGCTCATTGGGTCGCTCTCAGTATGGACGCCCCCTGTCAGCGCCACGCCGCCGAACGCGGCGCTCCCAGCCGCGCCGAAGCCGCCGAGGCCGGCGCCGGCGGCGCCCGCGCCCGCGCTGCCATCGTCGTAGCCGCCGCCGTTGCCGTCACCGCCGTTTGCGGCGGCATCGTATACGCCATCGCCATCGCCGCCGTCGCCGCCACCGCCGTCGTAGCCGCCACCGCTGCCCCCACCGGCTGCCGCGGCAAAGTCGTAGTCATCGGCGTTGTCGCCGCCTGCACCGCCACCGCCTGCGTCAAAGGCCTGTGCACAAGCAATTGTGTGAGTGCAACTGGGATGATACGGCAGGGTGTTCAAAGGAGACAAAGTCCCTAGTGCAGCGCACGCTGCAGCGGTTGTTTGTAGTCATCAGCACGTTTATCATGCAGATGGATGCCGGCAGACGGGCTCAGGCACTGGCGGGGGCGCTGCGGTGCAAGCTGAATTCCATGACATCCAAGCCCCCAGGCGCCAAGTTGCGTGCCAGCTGCTCCTGCCTCCCTCCTTACGCACGTCTCCATCGTCGTCCTCCCCATAGTCATACTGGGGTTGCATGCGAGCGGTGAGCGGGGGCTTGTGGGGCACACGGCTGCATGGCCGCTGCACTTTGTCAGGCAAGCGTCAGCTGCAGCACGTGCGCTGCTGCCGACCGACCGTACTGACCCACTGGCCTGTGCTCACCACCGCATCTTCACGTGAAGCATCCTCCATTCTTGAAGTGCGCCTGTGCTTGCTAGTCAATAGCCCCGCTGATTCTTCAGATCACCCGTGGCAAGATCGGCAGAGTGTCACAGCCGAGAAGGGGTACAGTATGTAGTTGTCTTTTGAAGTGCCGAGTGCCGAGCTAGCGGACGTTCAGCAGGGGCAGCTACGGCGGTTGGACATTAGGGACACACCTATGGTGCCGTAGCCTGAACGGCAAGAGTAGAGGAACTGCGCTGATTCCGAAAATGTTTGCGAGTGGGCTGTGTGGGGCCCTGCACTCCCCGTGGGCTGAATGTCCGCATGGTGATGTACCCAGGCCACCCTTGATAGCAAACAGGCAGAGCAAGACAAGCTCCGCCGGGAAGTACCGCAGCATAGACGCTGCCGCGCTTGATTACTTTCACCACCCAGACACTGGCGGTAGACACATGCAGGTCAACACAGTTGTGGGCCTCAAAAATGTGACGGGACAGCCCACATCACGCTTGGTTATCCACAAACACATGTGTTGACAGCCAAGCCGTTTAAAAGCAGCTGCTGGACCGGCAACTGATTAATGTGTAAGGCGATACGGGCCCCTTTTGCACGGCACCTGATTGTTCCCAAGCCAGGCAACCGCACGCATGATACCAAAGATTGCTGGCGTGCAGGACCCAAACTAAAGCGCAGTAGACTTCGCCCCTCATTCAGCAGCCCTCAGCACACACTCAAAGCAAGGTTCCAGCTTTTGGTGCAGGCCAGCGAGGCAACTGCTGTGCGGAGGCAGCTGCAGCACGTTCCTCACTTGTTGAGGGCCACTCGCCAACCTCGGACATGTCACACGCCCCACGCCGGCAACAGATGACTAGTTGGCCGAGCGCTCCAGCCACTTTTATCCGCAATATATACCCAACTAGGTGGCTTCACAGTCACCCGCCTTTGCCGAGGCAGTCGCCAGGTGGCGGGCATGAATGTGACGTCAGGGCACTTGCTGCGTGCCGCGAATGCGGGCAGGACGGCGTCGCACAAATGCCGGGCTGGACAAGTCGACCATAGTATGCAACAATCACCACTCGCATGCTCAAAGCTCTTTGCTCATCTTCAGAGGGGCGCTCGTAATCGTCAAGGAAGGTTCACAAAAACGCAGTGCCCGACGTGAGCCCGTTTCAGATGGCTGATTGCACCAACAAAGGTAGTTTGAGGTGTTTAATGCAAACCTTGCGGACGCCTCAGGGGCAGCAATCACTGCCTGCGTTGCGTGAACCACACACAGCGTACTGCGTCACGAAAGGTCAGGTTGCATGAGCAGTAAAAGAACGATTCAACGTTCTTTGAAAGCCAAGCGCTGTCAACGGAAGGCTGCGCACGCGGCTGTGGCGCTGGGGGACCTCGGCGGGTGCCTGGTGGCGACAGGGTGACGTTTCGAGTTTAGCGACGCCTCACTCAGATGTGTGCCTGCATGTCTGTCGGCTCCCTCTCGCAGGCATGATTGCCCGCGGCGTTGCCTGCGGCTTCCCCGCCCGCTGCCTGCGGCGCGCGGCCCCGACCGCTGCTCGCGTGGCCGGCACACGGCGTGTGCACGTTCAGCCCCGCCCCGCGGCAGAGGTGCAGGTGGCGACAACCGAGGCCTCAGAAGGTGGGTGGCGACTGCCCGGCCTGATCGGGATCTTTGTTGCAGTCTCCTCCGCGCAGCCCAGCGAGCCGCCGCACAAGCGTTGTGCCGCCGGCCGCTGGGCGCAGTGTGTGGTAGTGCAGGGGGGCGGCACCTACGGCGCATTCGCCGAAACAGCCCCGGCAACCGCATGCAGTGCCGACTGAAGACCTGTGAAGCAGACTTGATACCTGTCAAGGACGTAGCAAAGGCACTCTTTCGAAGACAAAATTGCAAAGATGATGTTGAATGTCAAAAATGACATCGAGCACGGGCTCATCGCCACCTGCCGCAGGCAGCCCGGCGGGCTCCAAGTTCACCCTGGGCGAGGACTCGACCAGCACCACTGCGGCGGCGGCGCCCTCCTCGTACGCGGAGCTGCGCAGGCGGCCCATTAACTTTTCGCCAGAGACCCGTTATACGGTGCGCAGCAGGGCCGCCGCGGTGGCAGGTGGCTGGGGGCCCGGCCTTCAAGAGTGATTGCGGGGAAACGCCTCGGAACCCGGGTCTTGATGGACGGCTGCGCTGACGCAGCATGTGCATGCGCTGTTGTTTTGAGTTTCTGCAAGCTCCATGCGCCCCAGCACAGCGTACGCGGTCACCATCCGCTGACAGCTCCTGAAAAGAAACCGGACGCCCTGGAAAACGCTGTTGGTTGACGACCTTCGCACAGACCAACGACCCGCGCGCCGCATCCCCCGTCCATGCTTGTCGTGTCACCTTCGCCACACTTTGCAGGTTGACAATGTTGCAGAGGCCGACGCAGAGCGCTTCCAGCTGCACTCATCTGTGCCGTTCTGGCGGACGTATGGCACCAACATGGACGTGCGCTCCATGGGCACGGGCGCCGAGGACAGGTGCGGAGCACACGTGGGGGCCTTGGTTGGTCTGTCAACACTGTCGTGGAGCGGTGCAGGCGTGACTTGTGGCCCCTGGTTGTGGCTACGTGGCCGTGAATGCTCCCTCGGCTCCAGGCTGGGTCACACAAACACACACACACATGCACATGCCCGCACACGCGTGTGCACGCACATGTACACTCTTGAGTCAGAAAAACACAGCATCGCCATGCTGAATCATGAAATCTCCCTGCACTTCTTTTGCAGCCGCCGCGCGCCGGCTTCCACAGGTGAGACCGCCCTGAACCTGCTGACGTCATCAGCACTGGCGGATGCTGAGTCCGCCGCCTACTGGGCCTACCACGTGGGCCGCACCGGCTTCTTCCTCACCACGGTGCGTGGCTGGTGTAGTGACGTGCTCGCCACATGTTATTGTATGCCTTGTCGTAAAGGTTGGCAGACAGCTGACACCACATGCACTTTTTGACACTCTCCACTCACCACTGGAGTGGGGTCTGGTAGAGCACCTCGTTCAGTTGGAAACTAGCGTGTTTGTCCATCGTTTTGCATCGCTCACTGAATCTGAAGTACACTTCAGACTGCTGCCCTCACCCCCACGCCCCCTCGCTCCTCCCACCCATAGAGCGCTGCGGGCGCCCTCGCACACCACCTGTCTGAGCAGCTCTCGGGCGGCGGCCGCCGCACGCCGTTCCAGAACCTGAGCGCCAACGCGCAGGCGGAGCTTACAAACCGCCTGTACGAGGGCGTCGCCATGTTCCAGCAGGTGAGGCCCCACAGATCAAACCTCCTGCGGGAGGTTTGACTCTCTTTCTTGTGTGTGGATTGCTCAATCAGTTTTGGAGGTTCTGACATGCGCCCGTGGTCTGGCTTGGCTGATTATGATTCATCTCAGGCACTGCACTCGTGCGCACGCACATTTGCACGCGCGTGAACACGCCCGTGGGTGTTGCGTCGCACGAATTCGGGGGATGTGCAAGGAGAGCCCTGCCTGCCCGTGTCCCCAGTGCAGAAGTCTTCGCAGCCGCTGCTTTATTATCTGAACCCAGCACCCAATGTAACTGCTGGTAAAACCTCATTCTTGCTCAAAGCACCGACGTCGCACCACGCATTCCAGGATTTGGCCGCCATCAAGGCTGGCGCGTACAAGCTGCCCTGGGACATGACTACCCCCACACACCGCCAGTTCAACCCCCTTTATGTGGCCAGCAAGTGAGTCTGGGGTGCAGCCGGCTGATCAACGCACGCGTCAGTTGCACGCTTAAAAATCCACATCACTCAAGTGCTGACGATTGGATAATCAGCTTCCTCGGCCATCACACACTTCAGACGCTCCTAACCATGCGACCACCCTTGTGTCCTCCGACCAATCAGCTGACAAATACTTTACATGCACTCAACTGTGCCTCCACTGCGTCTGCTCTCTAATTGACTGACCAACCAACCAACCCACCCACCAACCAACCAACCAACCAACCAACCAACCAAATCACCCTCCAGGGCGACAAGCTTTGTTGGAGAGGCCATCGGCACCCTCAACCGCCGCATTGCACAGGCGGACGCCTCAAACTGGTTCAGCTCCAGCATGTACCCCAAGGTGGGCGCTGACGGAATGCAGCTCGTCAATTACGATAGCTCTATCCTCTCACTCACGGGCCGTGCCTGTGCCTATGCATCTGGGGAGTCGGGCATGGTGATCAGCAGTTGCGACCCGCCGTTGGAGCTGACCTCTCTCGCCTCAGCTGACCTTCGCCTCCTCCCCTCCTCCCTGTCAATCGTGATCACATCATGATGTCATCATTAGTACTACATGGACAACACTTACCACTACCAGACAGACGGCTGGCTGTCATCCAGGTGTGAACCACCTCCTCCATTATCCATAGATCGTTACATGCAACTTGTTGTTCGGCCATAGCAGTGCACGGTGCTGATTGTCTTGCCCGTGCGGCCAGAATCTCTTCAGCATGCAGATCCTGCCACACTCTTTGGCTGGATGGAACTCAACCAAACAGCACCCTGAAACCTGCATCGGCCCCCACGCAAAATGTTACACGGCCCTTCTTTCAAGCCCCATCCGCTCACGCCACATCGTGAGCCCTCTCCCACCTGACCCATGCCGCCCGCACCACCCTGTGTGTCGCCCTGGGGCCAGGTCGGCTAATGTGTACGAGTTCTCCACCGAGAGCCTCTTCTTCGGCCGCCAGGATGCCATGCAGCGCACCGTGCTGCTCGCCATGCACGAGTGGCTGGCGGAGACCGGCAGGTGCGGCTGTACGCTTGTTGCTGCTGCCGACGCGCCGTGCTGCACCTTTCCATCTGCGTGACTCTGGCCTGCACTACAGCCGCCGCATTGGCACCTCTGTCGCGCGTGAGTCCAGGGAACCAGGCTGTCAATGGCGCCTTTTTCCAACTGCAACCTTGAAGTCCATGAAGTTGCTTACCCATCCTTGAAACCCCTCCTTGGAAAAAAACTTCACTCGAATATTCACATCCAGGGATCCCTCCTCCATGCGCCTGCTGGAGGTGGCGTGCGGCACCGGACGCTTCCACACCTTCATCAAGGACAACTACCCTGAGATGCAGGTGGGATGAGGGGCAGCCCGGGTCCACTGCTGCCGTTTGACTGTGCACCAGCGGGCAAGCGGCTGCTTGGGTGTCTTGCAGGCGGAATCGTGCATCTTGCAATCCTTTGGGGATGGATATGTGAGGGTTGCAGCGTCCTTTTTCCAGGTTACCTGTCACGCACAGGGCTACACTCACTTTGTTTAACATGGACCTGGATTGGTCGAATGTCAACGACGAAGCGCCAAAACCCTTGGCCCTGTGCAGCCTCCATTCTGCAGCCGCGTGGGACTGGTGGACTCACAAGCACATCTGCAGCTCGCAGGCCCCCCCAAAATCTGCGCGCCTTCCGAGCAACCTGAACCGCAACCAACGCACCCCCACCCTCCCTCCACCCTCCGGCCATGCAGACTGTCGCCTCTGACCTGAGCCCCTTCTACCTGGACGCCGCGCGCAAGAACGTAGCTTACTGGAAGCGCCAGCGCCAGTCGGGCGACCTGTTGGGCACGGACCTTGCCGGCGCGGGCACCACCTTCATGCAGTGCGCTGCGGAGAGCGTCCCCGCCCCGGACGAGAGCTTCGATGTGGTGCGCTGCGGGCTTGTTGGGGGGCAAGAGGGCTTGAAACCAAGGCTTGCCAACTACAGGGTTGTTTACATAGCCTGGCAATGAGCGTGCATGTCATCACACCTTTCAGCACAAGCGGCCAGGCAGGGTATCATCTAGGCGCAATGCTGGTGTGCTGCAAAGTCCCGCCCTTACAAGCCGCTGCTGTTGTGCACAAATGACAACCCGCCGCAGGTGGTTTGCGTGTACCTATTCCACGAGCTGCCCGAGGAGGTGAGGGGCTCTGCTGATCGCTGCGCTGGGCGTTTGACCACGGTCACAGTGACAGCCGGCATTCGCAGACTGGAGGCTTTTCGGAGTTTTGGTCAGCCAGCGTTGCTGTTCTTGCGCCCGCACTGGCTGTCCGCCCCCTGCTGCCACCCCTTGCGTACGCCGTCTTAACCAATGGAATCCTCCCACCTCCGCTCGCTGCGACGCAGGCGCGCATCGCGTGCGCCAAGGAGTGGGCGCGCGTGCTGCGGCCGGGCGGCCTGGTGGTGCTGGCTGACTCATGCCAGCTGGGGGACAGGCCGGCCTGGGATCCCACCCTCGGGTCGTTTGGCAACTTCAACGAGCCTCACTACAGGTGCCACCATACGTCCGTGTTTACACAGACAAAATTCAACACTGAATCCTGGCTGCACCTCTTTGAATCCTGGCTGCACCTTCATGAATCCGGGCTGTACCATCATGCCAGCATGTTTTGTTCTGTTGGAGTTTGGAAAGGGGGTTGGCAACATGTGCACATTAACTGACAGCGCTTGCATTGCATGCCTCGACAGCGCACTGCTTGTCGCTACCCCTTTGCCACCTTTGGCGCCCAACCGCCTCCTCCATTGCAGTTCAACACATCCCTGCATACAATCACCCAGCCTGTTCACGACAATCTCATCCTTAATCAATAATGCAATCCTGACCTGACACAACCTGTATCACAGGAACTACATCGCCTGCGACATTGGCGGCCTCATGGATTCGGTCGGCCTGCAGCCGCGCACCAAGTACCTCGCGTCCGCCACCAAGGCGCTCTCCTTCGTCAAGCGCGGCGGCGCGCCCGCCCCCGCAGATGAGACTGCCGCCGCTGACGCGTACTTGGCCGGAGAGGGGCGTGCGGAGGAGGCTGCTGAGGGCGCCGGCGACCCGCGGCTGAACTAGGGAGATGATGCACAGGACTTTCAGGAGGAGAGGGGTACTCCCCCCTTCATTTCTGAGGACATGCCCAGTCAGGCATGTTCTCATGTTGTGCGGCAGCCTGGTATTGTACATCAGCAAAGGTGTGTGCGTTGTGCAGCCTTGATTCAGGCAGGGTCCACTTGATTGTGCCAAATCGTGTTTTGGTTGGGCCCAGGCTTCTGGGGGAGGTCTTGCCTGGGACAAATTTCAATCCTGAGGGCGCTTCTGGGGAGGGCCTGGGAGGATAGTTGTCGTGCGTTCCTTCCTTTGGTCATAAACCCGCTTGTATCTTGACAATTGTGCAGCTAGCTGCTGTCCAGCTATCTTGTGTGCAGTGAAGCCGCTGGCACTGTATAGAGTGCAGCCGTCTGGACATGAGGAGTACGCGTTCTGCGAGGATGGTGCGCGCCGCCAGTATTGCTGGTGAAACTTGGCTTGTCAGCACGCGAAGCCGCATTTTCCTGCACTGCAAAACAGGCTTGCTTGCTTGCCCTTGAGTTGCCATTTGTATGCACAAGGTGTTGACGCAAGGGGATTACTGAACCGTGCTTCAAAAACGCCCCGCGCACAAACCTTGAGTTAGGCACCTGTGCTGTCATTCGTGTGTAATGCCAACAGCTGCCCTAGTGAGGTGATGCTGGGATCAGGGATGTCAGTTACCTGGGGCGCTGCAGTTGAGACTCGAGTTGCTAGGGCCTGGCTCCCCTGCAATCTACTAGTGAATGTGCAGCAGGCTTAGCCTTACCTGCTTCCCACGATTTAAAGCTGTTGTGGGTTTGCTTCCGCCCAGTACAGGTGTGAAAAGCTTCCAAGGGGGCTGCACTGCTGATGTAGGGCTGCAAATCAGCGTGCATCACATCTTTACAAGCGTCAAGGTCGGGTTGAGAACCGTGTCAAAGCTGCATGGCTGCCTGCAGGGCTTCAGACGTGTGTCAGCGCTGAGTCGCACTGCCAACAGTGTGTTCGCTAGCTTGTGCTTGCAACGTTTGCAAGCCGCTGCCTGCAATCACCTGAAAATTGAGCAGGGGCTGCTTTTGGTGTCCAGCCGGCAGCGTGCCAGGGCTTGGGACGGGGTGGGCGGAAGAGTGCACACTTGTCCAGTACTGTAACTGTGCCTGGGTGTGAATGGCGGTGTGCTGCTGGACAGCCTTCCGATGGAACGGCAAGCGTGCCATGCATTTGATCTGGGCTTTGGCCCTTCCCTCTGCCTGCATGTTTTTATAATAGGGACCGGTTGGGCTGACGGTTGGCCAACTGTGCTCACACTCACATGCTGCTGCTGCCGGCCGCGCCCAACGACTGTGCAGGGCAAGGCCGCGGCGCGATCCTGCTGGATCTGTGTTCACCCAGCACGGCAGACTGCCCGTAGCGTCCTACTGCCCGGTCGCCTGCTGCCCCTACCCCGCCGGCCCAGCCCCGCGGCAGCAGCCCGTCCCACGCAGACCGGACAATGTGCTCACGGCGGCAGGCTGGCGCTGGACTCCTCTACAGCTACTCTGCCATTGTCTTTCTCCTAGACCGCACCAACTCGGCTTGGCTTGCCCTTGGGTACACCTGACGGTTCCAGGGGTTCAAGGGGTAGCGGAGCACGGAGCCGAGATTGTCAATCTGCCACATGGATGACAAACGCGGCACACATTTGTTGGCGCCACAGCTTTGATGCATGTCCCTTTGAGACAGCACTGTACACGGATCCGTTGCTACGGCGGCCGGCACATCAGCGTAACCAGCCAACGCTGGCACACAGGGCGGACCGCCGCCAAGCTGCAAGGGCGATCGCGCCCGCCTGTTGTGCGCCAGCGCGCTGCCCATCGCTGCGTCGACAGAGAGGGCGGACAGCCGCAAAGCTTTTCGGAAAAAGCAAGATGCATCCGCCCGTCCAAGCGATCGCGCAGGCACCTCATCTGCACAAACGTAATCCACGGTATCAACCAAGGTGCTGTATATGGTCAAAATGCGATCCTGGGCCGGATCTGACACGAGGGGAATCTCCTTGGCAATCTTCAAAGCGCTATGGTAGCACCCCAGCTGCAGCTGCTCGCAACGCCGGAACGCGACAAAGCAGCACCGCGTCGGCGTGCGCGGGCGCGTGTGCGGCTGGGCATCGCATTGATGCTAGCCATAAACACTTAGTCGATTGCGTGCTGGTGACAGGCGCGGAGGGCACGACCGAGCAGCTCGGAGCTTCGCCGCGCGGAGCCCCGTGTCGATGACACAAAGCACGCGTTTAATCACAATAATACTCGCATAAATTGCGACAAATGTGTCCCTCCCAACCTGCTAAGGACCGCACGTCGGGCGCGCCGCATTCGCTGCGCCCGTACAGTGGGGGGTGCACATCGGGCGGTCGAGCAGCGAAAAAACTGGGGTGCCTGCATTTCGAGAATCCTGAAGGAGAGCCCCCTTGTATTGATTCCTGCGTAGGGACGCACCTCAATGATTTTGCAATACTTTTTTTAGTATGGTAGAGGCTGTCCGGAGGCAAGGCGCAAAGCGGCAAGCGCCGCCCCATGCCGCTTACCAGCAGCATGCAGCGGGCGCGCAGGCCAGGAATGCGCTGCAATGGGGCACCCAACTGCCTGGCAGACAATTAATGACGTACTGGCAGGACATTGCCCCTGCCGAGGTACGGCCCCATGGCATATACAGGCACCAAGGGCCCCGGTGTGTGCAGGAGGGGTGGACAGAGGGGGGCCGCCCCCGGGCATTGTGGGCAGTCCCATGTTGCACCCTGCAGCTGTCTACCCCTGACCACAGACCCAGTTAAGTGATGGGCATGCCCTATGCTGGGGTGCACTAGGAACTGCTACCAGTTACAATGTCACGAGTTGATTGTACGTGATGTATTTTGATAGGCGCCCTCCGTCGCGATCGGCAGTCAATGCAGCGGTGATAGGTGCACCTGTGTTTTCAGGGCTCATCTAGAGCGCCGTGTGCAGGAATATGACGAAGAGAGATACGACACCACTACCTAGCAACAATGCGTTCGACCTGGTCGGCTTTGCCCACAACAGCTCTGGTCAACCCCTAACCCACATGTGCCACCCAGGCAACCCTGGTGTCAGCTGGGCGCGGCCTGCCCAGGCGCACCCGAACACAGGCGGATTGGACCAATGACCGCCGCCTAACACAAGCTGTAACCGTCATCTGACCATATCAAACCACACCCAGCTGATCGTCGCCTGCAAGAATCCTGTCATCGTCACCAGGAGCCGCCGCTGCTGCCGCCGCCGCCGCAGCAGCAGCAGCGGCGCCGCCCGCGTCACCGCGGCCGCCGCCCCGCCTCAAGCCGGCCGGCGACAGCAGCTTCTGGAGCATCCCCCGCAGCTGCCGCCCCGCCGCAGCCCTGGCGCTGCCGGCCGCCGCGATGGCGCCGTCGCTGCCGCTGCCGCTGCCGCCGGCGCCGCCGCTGCCGCTTGTTGCCGTTGCAGCCTGCCGTTGGTCCCGCGGCACCTTGGGCGACAGCGGCCCCGCGAGCGCCGCCAGCTGGCGCCGTGCCGGCGGCATCCCAGCCCCAGCCCCTGGCCCCGCCTCCGCCCCCAGCACACCCGACGCCGGCGCC
>NW_014013560.1:0-6645 GCF_000611645.1 Monoraphidium neglectum
CCCCCATGCAGACCACCACCGCGCCCGCTGCCACTGAGGCTGCCGAGGGCCCTGCCAAGTATGGCGTCTTCCGGCTTGCCTACGACGTGGCTAATGTGCGGGGTTTTGCCAATGGAAGTGTGGGGCGTGCACATGGACAGTTGCAATTTGGCAAATGGGTAGCGGCAACCGCTATGTGTTATCAGCTGCGCTGCCTCGGCCGCAAAATCTTTGCAGTCCAACTCTTGAAATGACACCTCGCATCTCGTTTTGGCGCCATTTTAGTGTGCTGACACATGTGCGCCGATTGCTTCTCCAGGAGGACCCAGCGCTCACGCGCAACTGGAAGAAGACGGTGCACATTGCCGTGACTGGCGCGTCTGGGCAGATCAGCAACCACCTGCTTTTCATGCTGGCGTCTGGTGAGAATGTCTGTGAAGAGGGGTGAATGGAAGGGGCTTCAGTTGTGATCACTGACTGCGTACACATTGTGCATGAGTCCGACAGCCCTACCGTACGTGCCGTGCGCTGCGCTCAAAACCAGGCGAGGTGTTTGGCCGTGACCAGCCTGTGGCGCTGCAGCTCTTGGGCAGCCAGCGCTCGCGTGAGGCGCTGGAGGGCGTGGCCATGGAGCTGGAGGACTCACTTTACCCTCTGCTGCGCGAGGTGTGTGCAATTTTGTCGGGCTGTGAAGCAACGAGGCGGCCGGCCATCGTTATGCTGTGCGCATGGGTGTGTGCAGTTCGCAGTGGTGAAGGGACTCCCTGGTTGCTGTGCCTCACATCATGGTCATCAGCCTGTTCCCCCTGTCCTAGCCTCTTGAGCATGCACACACTCTTCCGCTCCATCCCTGCTCTCCAACCCCCAGGTCAGCATCGGCATCGACCCGCGCGAGATCTTCAAGGGTGCGGACTATGCGCTGATGGTGGGCGCCCAGCCGCGTGGCCCCGGCATGGAGCGCGCCGACCTGCTGGACCTGAACGGCCGCATCTTCAAGGACCAGGGCCAGGCGCTCAACGACGTGGCGAGCCCTGACGTGAAGGTGCTGGTGGTGGGGAACCCCTGCAACACCAACGCCCTCATCGCCATGGAGAACGCCCCCCGGATTCCCCGCAAGAACTTCCACGCTCTCACACGCCTCGACGAGAACAGGTGATCAGCACTTGCAGCAGAACGCTGGCCTTAGACTGCTGGTACTGCAAGTCTGAGAGTGACAAATCTTAGTATTGCGCAAATGGCACCTGGGTGGCCCTGCAAGCTGCTCCGCTGCCCGTGGCCCCGCCCATTAACCAAAGTGCCGGGCATCGACTCTTATTGGTTCTCGCCAGGGCCAAGTGCCAGCTGGCGCTGAAGAGCGGCAAGTTCTACACCAACGTCAACCGCGTTGCGGTGAGCGGCGTGGCGTGGCTTGCAAGCGATGGAGGTTGTAAATAGTGATGTGCAGAATCTGTGGTTTAGCAGCAGGCAGCATATGATGTTGTGCGTCAGGGGCTGCGTTGTTTGATGCCTGCTGCCCTTCTTCCGTCTTCCCGCGCCCCCTTGCAGATTTGGGGCAACCACAGCACCACCCAGGTGCCTGACTTTGTAAACGCGCGCATCGGTGGCCGCCCCGCCATCGACGTCATCGGCGACATGAAGTGGTTCAGGTCTGCACTGCGTGGACCCAAGGGAACATGCCCATTCCTTGTGCAGTCTCCATTGCCCAGCAGCGCAGCAGAGCGTACAGCCCCGCAACGGACCTTGATCTGCTTGCCAGGAGCGCTGCCGCCTTGAGGTGCTTACCGCAGGCGCGTGCAGTCCCCGTGCTCGCCACCTCCTCTCCAACCCGCACTAACTTCCAACCACGCACAACGTATGCCTCAGGAACGAGTTCACCCCTACGGTGGCCCAGCGCGGTGGGGCTCTTATCAAGAAGTGGGGCCGCTCGTCCGCAGCATCAACCGCTGTCAGCGTCGCCGATGCGATCCGTGCGCTGGTGACCCCCACCGCGCCCGGTGACTGCTTCTCCTCGGGCGTAATCACGGACGGCAACCCCTACGGCATCCCCGACGGCCTCATCTTCTCCATGCCCTGCCGCTCCACTGGCGATGGCAACTACGAGATCTGCGACGACTTCATCATTGACGACTGGCTGCGCTCCAAGATCAACGCCAGCGTGGACGAGCTTGTCAAGGAGAAGGAGTGCGTTGGCCACCTCATCGGCACCCCCAACCCCGTCTGCCGCATCACCAAGGACGATGAGGTGGGCAATGTGACTGTGGGGGGAGGGTACGTGTGCTTCACCCATGTTTTTGCTCAAAGCGCCGGGCCGTTGAGCGCTGGATGGTTGGCGCCGTGCATGACGCCCACTGTGACCACAGTTGCAGCCTGTCATGCCGTCCTCTCTACCGCGGTCTGCAGGACACCTGGCTCCCGGGCGAGAACTGAGCGAGTCGCGTCGCAAGGCTGCACGTGCCCAGCCAGACAGTCATGGGCGGGGCAGCCGTCCACACTCTTTTGCAGGGCAAGTCTGCATCTTCGTCAACCTGTGACACTGCACGGCGGCAGGGAGCTGGGGAAACAGCCACACCAGGGCAACGTGGCGTAGCACCCATCACCCTGCAGGGGCAACCGCGCGGCAGCCGCACTCGGCGCGGCCATACCCTGGACCGACTCAGCTACCCTTCATCCGCCATATCCTTGGCGTTGTGGGTGCACCCATATTGTGTGCCTTGTTGTGGTGCCCTGGCCACTTGCTGATGTATGCCGAACACCCGGCCACCTGCAGGAGCGCTCCAGCGCGGCGTGCAGCCCGTGCTGGCGGCGCAGGCGCTTCGTGCCAACGCCCTGGCACCTGCAGGTTTTGCTGAGAGGACGTCGTTGAGCCTGGTTTGCCTCATATTGCAGAACCCAATGAGGGAGAGACGGCACTGGTTCGAGTGTGGAGCGCACCTTGCGCCGTTTGTTCGCTCATTTAGTGCCGCGGGTGCGCTTCACCTGGTGGCCTGGCTTAACTTGCGATGCTTAGACGCTGTAATACACCGATCGTGAATGGATTTTTGTGGCGAGCCCATCGACAGGTCACGCAGAGCACCAATCTAGCGGATGTTTTCAGAAACCAAGCGTGAGAGAATGCATGCTGAGGCTGGCGCATGAAACGGCAGCGTGCGAGGCTGTTGCACAGGCCACATGCACATCACTGGGGATGTGCGACAGCAGTACACGACACCGCCTTGTGAATGCTGCTTCACTCCCACTGCGTCACGCCCTGCCTGGTGGGGTAGCCCGCCGGCCCCGCTCCTTGATCAAGGTGAGTGTCTCTTGGGTTTCGTGTCTCCTCACTGGCACAATATCGTCAGCAATGCGCACAGAAATTGAATCTTATTAGGGAATCGGGTTGCTGGCACAGCGCACATGTGTAAGGTGCTAGGGGTTCGGTTTCGGTGAAGGCTGGCAGCATGGTATTCAAGGTTTGTATGGTGGCACTATCTTAAAACATGATTGAATTTGAAAATATTTTAAAAAAATAACATATAATAATTAGTATATTTTTTGTGTATCTCGGTTCAATGTGGTCGAGGGTATGGCAGCTCACTTGTTAGTCCGAGCTACCAGCTCTTGGCATGGTTGAATCAGGTGCCGGTTGAGCAAGCACCGCACGCGGTAGCAGCGCCCTGTGCACAGATCAAAAACGCCTGTCATTGGATAAGGTCGGAGGTGTATCAATGCATGAGCCCATCTCCTGCCTCACCTGGGCGCAAGAAAAGCAGCCACCCCCATAGGTCAGCAACCCCCGATACTGCGAGGCATTTAGTTTGCTTGCTTGACCCGTTCGTCGTCCCCACGTGGACGCTTTCTGCTGCTGGTCAGCGACATACCAAACAATTGAGCGGCCTTATTGTCACACTGCCCCTCGTCGTGGCTTGGTTGATTTCGCGCTATGTGTGACACGAAACTGGGTCTTGTATGCCACAGCACCCGTTGCATGACGCCCCTCCAGTGACAGTGCTGCTGATGCTGGTTACTTTCATCCTAGCGCCCCTGTGAATGCGCACCCGGAGCGCAAGGCCTGTGATAGCTTGCCAGTCTGCTGACACCCTCCTCCAGTGCGGCAAGCCACCCCCAACGCTCCGCCAAGCGGTACCCTTCACTACTTGCTTCTGGTCTGGTGGCTGTGGCTGGCGGCGGGCTCAACTAGAGCCGCCCGCCTGGTGGACGGAAAGCCGCGTCGCCGATCCGTCAGCTGGGCCCACTGTGCGCGCACACAGGGTTGCGGGCACGCAGCAACACCAACACACGTGGCTTTCAGCGACCGGAGCAGCGCAATGGCGCGCAATATTGTGCCGGAGGTAGGCCTCGAACCTTTTTGTTTTGTGTAGATAACAGCAGGTTTGTTATGTCGGCGCCAACTCCTCCGCCGCCCCCCTGCATCGCTGCCCCAAATAATTACTGAATTACTTGGCCGATGGATTCCGTGACATCAGCGTCCAAGCGATGAAAATGGGATCGGATCCGCCAACATCTTCAGGCATCAGGCATACAACATAGGTTCGTGACATTTGAATGTGGGTCATGCAGAGCCATTTTGCTGCTCTGCCCTGCCGAAGTGTTATGGCTGGCCAGTGTCACGAACTGGTGGCAGCATTGCAGATTTGCAGTGCCGTCCACGGCCGACATGAAAACTTGCTAGCGTACAGTGCGTGGTTGACACCATCGTTGTTGTCCTCTCTATTAAATACTTGTTCAAGAGTTTCCAGCTGACAGACGCTCTGCGTGGACCCGGTTGATTGCTTCCAGGGGAACGTCCGCCGGTGTCCGCAGTGCGAAGCAGCGATGATTCTCAGCGGCAGCACATTATGTCTGAGAACGGCGTGTGCTGCGGGAAGGGGGCAGCAACGAAAGGCAGCTCATCGTCAGGGAGCAGCAGCTGAGCAGCGCACCTCTGCAGCCACATGCGGGACTCTGCAGCATGGAATTGGGCGCGCACTACCCATACACACACGGTAAGTGGCTGATATGCAGCCGCACGGGTCTCTTTGTACTGACCACCGGGAGCTCTCGCCAGTCTGTGACGATCGCGTCAATTGTAGCAGCAAAGCTCTCAGATAGCCACCGCAAGCAACCGGCGGCGGATCTTCTGTCACGTCATGGTGAAGCGCCGGCCGCCTTTTGCGCCGCTGCTGCGTGCATCAACGCCGCTCCGTCCTTTGTCATCAGGAACATGCGCGTCCGCGCCACCGAGGAGGGCAGCGAAGGTACCCACTGGTATGATAGGCCTTGTGGTCCAAACAGCTTGGAGGTCAGCTCAGTCCAGGAGCTGGTGGACGTGCTGGTGCGCATTATTCAAGCAGCAGCGCGCACCGAAAGGAGTTGGTTCGCAAGGCAGTGCGCATGCTTGCCTTCCGGCTGTTGAAAACAAACATGCAGATCGACATGTCATGACCCCACATGTTATCTGCTGCTTTGGGTTTCCCGGGTCGTAGCAAGTGCATGACAGCATGAGTGCGAAGCTGCTGTCTGTGACATCCTCAGTCTCCCCTACATGCGCTCTTCCCCTGCCAACCAGGCCACAGACCAGCTGGTCATTGTCGACTTTTATGCCCCCTGGTGTGGTGCGTGCAGGGCCCTGTTCCCCAAGGTGAGCTGCATGGCTCTATCAGAAGAGCCAAGAGCAACGATTGGCACCTGCTATCGTGCTGATAGCTCGCACGTCCCCGTTGAAAGCGTTGAATTTCGAAGAATGCTTCTATGCCCCCTCGCCCCTCTGCCTCCTCCCCGTTTCCACCCAACCCAGATGCACAAGCTGCTGCAGGAGTACCCGGACGTGGTGCTGGTGAAGGTCAACTTTGAGGCCAACCGCGCCATGTGCAAGTCGCTTGGCATCAAGGTGCTGCCCTTCTTCCACTTTTATCACGGTGCCCAGGGCCGCGTCGCGGCGTTCAGCGCGACCGTCAGCAAGCTGCAGCGCCTCAAGGACGCCCTGGAGCTGCACTCTGGGGACATCTGCAGCCTGGAGGAGCCGCCGGGGCTCTCAGAGTTCCCCGACACGCACGCAGAGCACCCAGGGGACGCGACGCTGCTGGGGCGCGACGGGTGGCAGGCTTCGGAACGTGTCGCGGAGGCGGCGGCGGCGTCGTGAGGCGTCTGGTTGGCAGAGGCTGAGGCCACGGCGTGTGTGTGGGCGCAGGCCGCAGATTGACACAGCAGCGGCGCAGGGCGCTGGAAGTGCTCGGCTCTGCTGTTTGCCCACCCGTGCCCCCCTCTGTGGAAGGGATGCGCTTTTTGTTTGACCCGCTTTGAGCCATGTCCCTGGGTAAGCTGGGCGCATCGTCCTGCACACTGCGCAGAGGCTGGCCCGTGCTTTGCTGTACTGCTGTACGCTGGTCAATGGTTGCCAGCAGGCTGCACACTAGTTTGAGCACAGGGTTTGTTTTATCCGCCGCACTCCGGTTGCATGAGAACGCGCAAGCGCCATGCTCGCCTGCAGCAACCGAGCTCGCTGCCAACCAGTCAAGTGCTGGTAACTGTGGCCCGCCGACGTGTGCGCAGCGATATGCGCTTGTGAACGTGACAAGCTGGCTGTTGATGGCGGCGTGGCCGTGGAACCATCAACCACTTACCATTGATTAATGGTGGTGGTGCATGTTGGCCGACCTAGTGGTGATTTCTTTCCTCCCCCCCCCCCCC
>NW_014013560.1:7529-9724 GCF_000611645.1 Monoraphidium neglectum
CCATTGATTAATGGTGGTGGTGCATGTTGGCCGACCTAGTGGTGATTTCTTTCCCCCCCCCCCCCCCCCCGGGGCGTCGTGTGCGCGCGCATCCTTCGTGGAAGGATTCTTGGCACATGACGGTTACCGCTTCCTGACGACCATTGCCCTCTACTTGGATTTCTCTCGCACCTTCACCAGCCCTCTGTTGTACTTTGACATCTGCCACCCTTTCCTGCAACAAAGCAGGGCAACAGTACTGCCCACCCCGCCCTGCAAGTAACAACGCATTACCGCTGCTGTGTGTGAAGTGCTGCCGCATTAGAACACTTACAACCCTCACAACGTCGCACGACGCTGGCCTGTCCAAACTGGGCCCACCTCTGTCGGTATTACTGCACGAAAGACACAGCAGAGCCGCCACCAGCCACGGTGACAAACGCGTCGCTGCCGCCACCGCCGCCGCCCCCGCCACCGCCCCTCCACTGCACCCTGTCGTCGGACAGCACCTGCAGCCCTGGTGCCAGGGCCCTCACGTAGCGGTCAAAGTAGAGGCTCTGCTTCAGCAGCAGCGAAAAGTCGGGCGGGACCCTGGGGCAGAGCACGAGATGGCGCGTGGGGGGACGGCCACGAGGCCCCTCAAAGCAAGCCGGACCAGGCAGACGGAACATCCAAGCAGTATCGCCTGGTTTGCGGCTCCCTCCCTCCGTGCTTGTCGAGCTACAAAAGGCGTGCCGGGGCGCGGCCCCCACTCTGCTGTGCCCACCTGACGCCGTGGCTCTCTGCGACCCTGACGAGCTCCAGGGCCAGCCTGTTGACCGCCGCCTGGTCCACCTCCAGCGCAGCCCCCACGCCACCCACGCCCCCGGAGCCAGCAGGCGCCGCCGCCACCACCAGGCTGCCCTGCAGCTGGTCCAGGCCCCCAAAGAAATCCGCCAGGTCGCGGGCAAAAGCGTCATAGTCCACGTCAGGGCCCGTGGCCCCCATGGCGCCCAGGGCGCGCGCCTGCATTGCCAGAGCCATGGACAACGGCAGAGCCGCATGGGATGGCAGTTGTGGTAGATGTGTGTCAAGCTGGGCATTGTGCCAGGTGCATCCAATCACCACAGCACGTCAGACCTCCCCCCCCCACACGGCCCCGACGCCCTCGTGCCGCCCCACCATGGTGGCGTAGTCCTGAGTGCCCACCGCCACCAGCAGCGCCTCCAGACCCCGCCATGTGCCCTCTGAGATGCGGCCAACAATGCCAAAGTCGATGAAGCCCACACGCCCATCAGGCAACACCTAGTCCAGTGATTAGACGAGAGGGTTGCACAGGAGGGTGCAAAGTGCCATGTTTGACTCAGCTACTGGCGCCACCCCAAGAGCTGCGGAGCGCTCTTCAAGGACTGGGTCGTGGAACTGTTTGCTCCTCATTGCAAAACAGGCAGGGCCGGCCAAGAGCCCAAAACCTCAACTCCAGGGCTCGCACACGGCTAACAAACCGAGGGCACCAAAGGACTTGAACGTACGGCTGCCAGCAGCCACCCCCACATATCTCCACCGTCACATCCACCGCACCCCGCACCCCACCAGTAGGTTTCCTGCGTGCACGTCGGCGTGGAAGGTCTCAGCATCCAGCACGCTGGCCCCCCACACGTTGAGCGCCGTTATGAGCACCGTCTCGGGGTCCCTGCTGGTGACGCGGCGAATGGCGTCCAGATCGGTCAGGGGCACACCCCGCAGCCGCTCCAGCACCAGCACGCTGTTAGGGGGTGGGATGGGTGAGACGAAGGGGGGGGTCGAGCCGAAAGGTATGTGTGAGGACAGCGACAGCAGAACGACAGCCTGCCAAAGAAGCAGTCAAGACAAGCCCACAGGGAGTGCTGGGGTCAGTCTTCCACCACGCACCGCCCTCTGAACAGCGGAGCAAGAGGCAAGCGACCACAGGAGCGAGGGCCAAACCAACACATCAATTCAAACTGTCAGCGCATTGGACAGTGCCCACCGCTTGCTGCTGTACTGCCTGTACGCGTAGGGGCAGGTGGCCACGCCGCGCAGTCCCCTCTTGTCCAGGAAGTCTGAGAACGTTGTGAGGTGCGCCAGCTCCTTGAGCAGGTCCGTCTCGTCTGCCATGGAGGCCCGCAGCTGCGCCAGGATGGGCGCCAGGCTCAGCCGCTGCAGCTCGGGCTGGATAAACTCCAGCAGACGCGTCGCCAGGTACACCTGCTCGGGGG
>NW_014013560.1:10208-22975 GCF_000611645.1 Monoraphidium neglectum
GGGGGGGGGGGGGGGGGGAGTCATCCAGGGTTGCCGTATAGTGGGCACGTTTGGTGGAGAAAAAAATGAGCCGTCGACGGACGCACACGATAGAGCAGAACGCCCCTAGCACGCTAGGTGTCATCAACCTGTCTTCCCGCCCTTAGCCCCAGCTGCGCGTGGCCCTGCAGCCACCCAGCCAGCCCTGCTCACTGCGTTGAGGTCTGCCGTGATGATGTCAGCCGTCCCTGGCTTGACCACCTTGATCACCACCTCTTTGCCACTGCCAGCCAGCACCGCAGCATGAACCTGCCAGGGTGAGCGGATAAGGTGCAGCCAGGTACGGGGCGGATGCTGGGTCGCAGCACAGCACACGCCCGATCTGAGGATTGCACTCTCTTGGGACTGAGGCACGAGACCTCAGAGGTCTCAGGAGACCTCAGAGCAGCGTCCCTCCTTCAGTGCCCCCACCACCATGCATCGCTCGTCCCTCCCCTCGCCCCCGTCCACACACCCCTCCCCCACCCCTCCCCTGCACCTCTTCTCAGCCTTGGCCCCCCTCATCTCTTTGCCCCTTGGGCCACGGTCACCCACCTGCGCTATGCTGGCGCTGGCCAGGGGCCTCTCGTCCACTGACGAGAACACGCTCTCAATGGGCGCCCCCAGGTCTGCCGCAAGGATGGCGCGCACGGTGGCGTAGGGCACGGGGTCTGCGCGGTCCAGGCAGCCCTGGAACTCCTCCACGTACTCCTCCGGGAACAGAGAGGGCGCGCTGGCAATAAGCTGGCCCAGCTTGATGAAGGTCACGCCCAGCCGCTCAAACAGCTTGCGCAGCACAACCTGCGGCCGGCCCCCGGGCAGCGGGCGCATGAGTATGTTGAGGCGCCCGGATGAGGCATGGGGCCGGAGACGTGGTGCCGGCGACTCGTGTGCGTGCGTGTGCATGCGTGTGTGCGTGCGTGCGCTCGCGTGCGTGTTTGTTGTGCGTGGGGGATCGAGAAGGCGAGGGTTTGACGGGCAGGGTGCAGAGTGGGGGGCTCCTCAAAATCCCCAGCATAAAGTGCGTGCACTGGCCGTTGCCCTTGGCACACAACTTCCCAGTCTAATCAAAGCCACAGCAGCCTAGGCGCCACTTTGATGCCCCGCAATACCACAGCACCCACCTGTGGCGGGTCCACCCGCCCCGCTGCCACATACTCGGCCACCAATCCTGCCACAGCGCGACCAGCTTGCAGCGAGCGCAGCACTCCCCGCGGCCCTGTGGCCAGGGCCACGTCCACCACCTCCCTGAGAAGCTCTTGAAGTTGCTGGGCCTGGTCTGGGCGCCGCCGTGTTGCGCTCGCGGCAGGCGCCTCTGCAGTCGCTGCCCGCACCACTAGCCGCTGCAGCGGCGCGTGTGTGATGCCGCGTGCATCGGCGCGTCGCCTTGCACCTGCATGATTTCTTGAAAATCTGCGAGTTACCGACTTGGCGTCCAGCATGTGCATGGCGCGCCTTGCTTGGGTTAGCGAGAAGGTTGATGTTTTGTGTTGAGCGTGCCGAGAAAGTGCCACGCTTCGGAAACGATACTGAAGAGTACTGCGATCCCAATACAAACTTGCAAACTTCCCAGGAGTAATCTGCGGCGATGTGCAGTCGAGTGGGGTGCCCAGCAAGTGCCGCGGCAACCGAGCACTACGGTGGCGAGCTGCCGCCGGCATGTGGATAAGGGGAGCCAGGGTGCCACTGACAACCTTACACCTCACTGCGCCTGTTATCCACCGCTGTATGATGGACGTAGATGCATGTAGATGTGACATGAAACTGCAGGACAGCCCTAGCTCGAAGCAGCGCATAAAATGGGCCACAGTACGCTTGCTGAAGGCCGGATCAGCAGGCATGATTACATGTAGAGAGGTTGTGTTGTGGGCATGACTCAGCGGCAACAGATGTGCTCCTTCTTGTGTGACGTGCACACAGGCTTCCAGGTTTGAGGTTGGTTCCTTCGACACGCGCTGCCAAGAGAGACAGGAAACTGAGCGGAGCTCTCTAGCAGCACAGTGGGCAAGCCATGCACACTAAACTTGCCGCGGCCTGGCGCATTTCTGGGCTTGAAAAGAGGTTTTATATGGTAGTAGTTTGACAAGGTCAACGGCGCAATTGCAAAGCCGGGGTAACAACGGCAGTGTTCAAATTGCGCCGCTCGTCAGAGGTCCTCCAGGGTTGAGGTGCACCGCAGCCCCATCACAGGCAGGGGAGAGGAGTAACCAGCGGGACTGCAACATTTCCCCCCAGCATCACAAGTGCCATGCACAATTCCCAGCACAGCATTGCAGGCCAGCGGTATGGCCTGCAAGGCGCCAGGTGGCGCCCACCTGCCGCCCGGTGTTGGAAGCGGACGGCAGGGGCTTCTTGGTGCTGTTGCACATTTTAGTAGGTCCATCAACCTCGCAGCAATGGATCGCCCGTCCTGCGCTGCCGCGGCCCCGCCCTTTGGGCAGGCGGGGGCGCAAGGCGGCGTCGGGGGTCAGCAGCCGGTCATGAGTCGCGAGGGCAGAGGCAGAGCCGCGGAGGGGCTGCTCGCAAGTTCTTGAACTGAAGCTGGGTGACCCCGCAAAGCGCAAGCCAGCTCAACTGAGGCTGCGGCGGAGGAGCGTTGAAGTTTGAGTTTGAGGGCTCCAACCGTCAAGACCTGCAGCCCCAGCGCGCCAGGCGGCCGGCGAGCGCACATTCATGCATGCAGGAGCCCGCCGTTGCAATCGGCGCCAGCCAGTGCGCAAGGTGACAAAGCCGGCAGGCGGGTGCACAGATAGCGAGACGGAACGCAGACTGGGTACAGGGGGGCGTGCGCCGAGTACGCGCTTGGAGCAGTGTCAAAGGTAGCGCAAGGGCGCGGCGCCATCTGGCAGCCCAACAGCATGACGCATTAGGCGTGGGCCACAGTTGCGGGAGGGTCCTGCTTCATGCGGCGGACGACTCAGTGGTGTGAGTCAGTGCATGCGCAGAGGCCGGCATGGCCATCAGTGTTGAGGGTGTGCTGGCGGAAGTGCGCAGGTGCTCCCAGGTGGTCAGAGCCACCTGAGCCTGCCGCAGGATGCTGCAACGCCCGGAGGCGACCGCTGCCGCAGCTGTGCGGCAGGGGGCACCGTCAAAGCACGCGCGCTTGGCGGGCGGCGGGCCCATGCCGGTGCCGAGGCGCTCGGCGGCTTCGGCGTCCCCTGAGCTGTCGCCGCTGTCCTCGCTGTCGCCGCTGGCGCCGCTGCCGGAAGCAGTGTCGTGTGGGCGATGCAGCCCCGGGGCCTGATGGAGCGGGACAACGCGCTCCACAGGTGGCTCACCCTCGACAGCGGCCTGCCCTCCCGCCACCACCGCTTCCTGCCGCTGCTCCTGCTCCCTCTCACCCTCCACCTGCGCGTGCCTGTCGGCTTCGCGCACGTCGGCTTCGTGCCGGCCGCCTTCAGCGCCCTGGTCACCGTCTGCGTCTCCGCCGGCGTTGCCCCCGCGGCGCTCACTAGCGCTGCTGGTGGGCGAGTCCAGGTCCGCCACACCGGACAGGCGCTGCAGCAGGGCCAGGTCCAGCCCGCTGCTGCGAGCTGCCCCGGGTGCAGCTGCCTCGGGGTGGCGGTTGGCCGCGCCCCGCGCCGACAACTCCGCAGCGCTGGTGCCGGCGCCGCCGCCAGCGGTCGCGGTTTCGACTGGGCCGGCCACGCCGTTGGCGGGCGCGGCGCCATGCATGCGGTCGCACAGGGTGCGTATGTCGGCCTCGACGCGGTGCGCGATGTCCGTCATCATCTGTACGCCAGGGGGGTGCGAGAAGGGGGAAAAGGAACCGAGAAGCTGTGGGGCGTGGTAGCAGGTGAGCGCACGCGGGGCGCGGCAAGGTGCAGTGTGCAAGGATCGCGGCTGTCTCGCGCTGCTATTGCTGCGGCGCTGCGATGCCACGTGGGATACTGCATGGTGCATCATGCAAGTGTCCAAGCCCCCATGCCCCGCTGCTGCCGCGGTACTGCGTTGCCAGGCACGCCATTGCCACTGCGCTCCTCTCCTCACGCAGCTGCACTCCTGTGCCCAACAACAACACCCCAGCTTGAGCACCAGCTGCCAGAACCGCGCCCACCTCTGTTGAGCAGAAGGGCTGTGACAGCAGGTTGCCCAGCGGCGCGCGCAGCAGCAGGCCGGTGCGCTTGTGGTGCTTCTTGAGCAGCTTGACGGTGGCGGTGTAGGCCAGGATGCTCCAGTGCACCAGCAGTAGCACCTCCCCGTGGAAGTCCACAAACTCTTGATGGAGGGGGGCCAGCTCGCGCCGGTCGCGCGCAGCCGCCGCCAGCGCGCCCTCCAGCGCTTCCACACGAATTACGCAAGTCTCCTCCTTCTCCAGCCACATGTCGTTCATGCTGGCCAGCATGGACCCCAGTGAGGCCACAAAAGACTCCTCAGCAGGGTCCGCAGCCAGCCGCTGCGCAGGCTGCCCTTGCCCGGCACCTGCCGCCGTCGGCATCAGGGCGTCCGCAGGGGCGCCGACGGCCGCCGCGCCGTCGCCGCCCGCGGCCGGTGCCGCGCCCTCGTGCAGGGCATCTTTGTCTGGTATTGCCTTGATCTGCTTCTTCAGCTGCTTGTACATCTCAAAGATCGCGCTGACATCGGGTAGGTCCTCGCTGGTCGTGCGCAGCACGTGCCTGCAGCAGAGGCAGAGTGGAGGGCGAGGAGGAGTGCAGGGTTGAGAAATTTTAGTTGGTCAAGGCATGATTGCGTACAAGCACCTCCGCATGATCAATGGCAGGGACAGTGCACCCGTCGCCCTTTCATGCAACGGAACTTGGCTCGAGTCACTATACAGGCCCATGGGGACCGCTTCGCACCCGAATTTCATCGCGAAGGGCTGGCCAGTCGGCCCGGCGCAATCTGGGCCCGCTGCTCAGGCTGGGAATGCGGCGCGGCCGTGAGAGCGCCGCCGACGCTGCACTGCACCACTGAGCGGGCGTGGGCGGCGGTGGCAGCAGCATTAGTGCACATGATGACAAGGCTATATCGCGTCGACATGCTGCTGCTGCACTCCTGTTGCACAAGATTCGACCCACACAAGGGGCGTGGCCATGGCAACACCGGGCGCCCAGGCCGCCTCTGATAACTTCTTTTAATCTTTGCAAAACGCTTAAGATGGCGCCTGGCGGCCGCGTTGCTGCTGCAGGGGGCTACAGCGCGCCCATGCTGTCTCTGCCCACCACCAACGCAGAGAGCGTCCGCTTCCAACAGTCAAACATGTTCATAGTAACTCACAGGCGCCGCACGGTGCGCGCCACGACAGCGCTGCTGCTCCGTCACTATGCCCCCGAGATCCCCTGGACGCCAGTGCTGCTTTCTGCGTTACTGTACGTGTTAGCTGAATCGTTTGTGCATTGTCGTTGGTGTGAGGTAACCGGGAGAAAACTTGGGGAAATGATTGGCGGCCGCAGTGATGTGGTCCTGGCTGTCGTCGGACCTAGCAAGCATCTTCCGTGGTTGTCAGGGCATCGCGTGACCCGGGTCCTGGAATGCACGGGAATTGATTTAGGGTGGGCTAGGCGGCCCTGACACTGCTCCCTCCTGGTGGCTTGCAGGTCAAAGAAGCAGGGCAGGTCAGCCTTCACACTGCGCCTGGCTGTCGCTTGTCTCGCTTGTGACTGCACTAGCCAACGCACGACACCTGAAGCCTACCAGACACCTGAAGCCCAACAAACAGCGCTGATCTGCACCAGCAGAACAAAGCACCTTCACTGTGCAGGTCAAGAACATGGTGAATATCCCGACATGTCAGCACACCGCAAAACAAACCTAGCTCAGACAAGCCAGGAGCAAGAGCACAACAGCAAAAAAACAGCTGCTCAAAGCAGATTGAGGAGATCATGCGGAATTGATGCAGCTGCCTCGTAAATACACACATGCACGATAAACACACACAAACATGCACACACATCTTCGGCCACACTCACACACAGCAAGTAGGCAGCACTTTCAACAGCACTTTCAACACGAGGGCAGCCGGCCGTGCACACTAGCCTTGATGGGGGCCCACCCCTCTTGCACGACAACCGGGGATGGCGCGATCCAGGCCACAGGAGGACCAGCGTTGGGCGCACGCCTAGACTGGATTGCCTGTGGTGCAGACGCAGACAACGCGTCGAGGGCGGCACGCGGCAGGGCGGTGCAGGGCCAGGGACCTTTAAATCTTGCCCCGGCGCGCCGCAGCCCTGCCCTCGCACTCCTGTCAGCCAAGTGGCCCGCCGTGCCCCAGACACACCCCTGCTGCAAGCCTCGCTGTGTTAGCGCTGCGCCGCGGCCCCCCTTTTCGCCGCCGCCACGCGCTGCTGCTGCACCGTGCCCTCCAGCTCCGGGAAGAGGGCCAGCAGGGCGGCCTCCAGCACGGCGTGCCCCAGCTGCAGGACAGCAGTGGGGCACTGCAGCAGGTCGTACAGCTCGTGCAGGCAGCGGAACCAGGCACCGCGCCCCAGCAGCGCCAGCAGGGGCCCCGGCACGGGCAGCGACAGCATCCGCCGCCGCACACCCTCGGCGTGGTGCGCCTCCTCGGGCAGGAGGGGGGCCGGCTCCAGGTAGCGCTCCGCGCTCAGGCAAGGGGCGAGCACCCGGCCCTGAGGCGCCGCCACCTGCAGCAGGGGCGGCGGCGCCTGCTGCAACGGCTCCAGCCGAGGCGGTTCCTGCTGAGTGCCAGCCACAGGTGCCAAGTCGCCGCCGCCGCCATGGCCAACGCCGGCCGCCCCACCCGTCAGGCCTGCCCGCTGATGTGCCTGGGCCAACGCTTCCTGCGCGGCTTGCCGCCGCAACGCAGCTGCGGCTATTGCAGCAGGTGTGTGCGCGTAAAAGACCCCACCCGGCCACAGGCTGCCACGCAGGTGGTCAATGGCGCCCGCGATGCTGGCGGGCGTGGTGAGCCGAGCGGCCGCGCGCGCCAGGATGCCGTCGATGGCGCCGCCGGCCACCAGTGACAGCACCTGGCGCGCCATGGCCATCACCTGGCGCCGCACCCAGCCACGGCTGCGCAGCTGCAGGATGCAGTCCACCAGCTCGTACAGCGGGGCGCTCAGGCAGGGAGCGTCGCCGTCAGAAAGTGGCAGCTGCGGCCTTGGCGCGCTGCACGACGGCATGGTCTTCACCTCGCCGTGCGGTCCACCAGGGCTCATCGGCCGCCACTGGCTTGAATCCTGAGGACACACAGCCACTGGCTCGTGCTGCCACTGCTGCTGTTGCTGCTGCTCCTGGCCCTGAGCCGCCCTACTGAGGTGTGCACACGCTTCCCGGCCCCGCGGTGAGGGCGTTTGCTGTTGCTGTTGCACCTGGCCAGGTGCTGCTGCTGCTTCTGCTGCTGCTCTGCGACCCATTGTTGCAGGGTGGTCTGCCGCTTGTGTGCTGAGGCTTTCACCCGGCCGGAAGGCATCGGTGGCCGTTGTCTGGCGCGTCACCTGGATGAGTGCCCCAGGGTCGGGGCTGACCGGCTGCCGGGGCGCGCCGCTTACAGCACCTGGCAGCAACACCTTGGGGTCCACGGTCTGGTGCTGTGCCGGGGAGGCGGGCTGTGGCGATGGCGCGGCCCAAGCCCAGGAGCTTGGGCTCGGGCTGGCAGCAGCGCCGCGCTGCCCCAGGCTACCTGTGGAGGCAAGTGGGTCGGCCACAGGGCTGGCGCCCCGCTGGAATGGTGGCTCGCCGCTCGCAATGATGCCTGCGTTGCTGCTGCCAAGTATCGGAGCTGAGCCAGCCTGGAAGCGCCACACAGGGGGCACGGATGACCCGCTGAAATAGCGACTGAGCCCTGGCCCAGTACCAGCCTCCGAGCCAAAGCCAGCCAAAGCCGGTGCAGCCATTGCTGCCTCCTCGCCGCCTGTGCTGCTGCCCGCAACTGGTGCACTGTCGCCGCTCTGGGGCCCTCCCGCCGCGAACGGGCACGCATCCTGGGCGACCACCTCCCAACCTGCGCGGCCCAGGGTGCTGAGCGACGGCCAGCTGCCGCCCCTGGCCGGCAGGCGCCCGGGCGGCAACGCCACCAAGCCGAACCCGCTGCCGTTGCTGGTGCTAACGCCGCTGCTAGCGCTGCTGCCGATGCCTTCCACTGCCATCGCCTGGTGCTGCTCGCGCGCCTCGCGCCCCTCACGTCCGCTGCCGCTGTAGAGGGCGCACCCCGGGCTGAGAAAGGCGGCCACCTCCCGGCGAGCTGCCGGGTCGAGCAGGCCGCCCACGGCGCTCAGGTAGCGGCCCAGCTCCTCGGCACGCCGCGAAGCCAGCGCCGCATCCACGCCCCCGACCGCAACGCGGCGCCGGCGTGGCAGGCCTTCGCCGAGGCCCAGATCACGATAGCGAGGATAGATGGCCTTGAGGCGCTGGTGCAGCATCTCAAAGTGGCCCAGCCTGGCGCATGGTGGGCGTGGGCGATGCACGAGGGGGCGTGGGCGGATGCACGCGCGAGCTCCTGAGTGAACGCCGTGAAGCCAACGGCACTGCATGGACAGGCCATCCTCGTCTGCCATTGGACAGACATACGGGCCGGCAACCCGCGCTGACCACGCAGGCGAGCCCCTCGCACGGCCCATTTGCGCGCCTGCGCCTCACAGTCCACTCCTTGCTGGAGCCAGCAGCGGCGATGACATACACAGCCGCCTCTTTGCCGCTGCTCGCAACTATCTCGAACCCCACCACCCGCGCAGACGGCCACCCTGCTGGAGCAGCACATGAGGGGCTGCAGGGCAAGGGTGGCCCACGACTGTCCTGCACAGCACCCAGTGGAGAAGCGGCACGAATCGTGGCCAACCGCTGGCCATTGACACCGTCGCAGGTGGAACCCTGGATTGGACCACCCATTTGCATGCGAAGCAGCCGAGCATCGCCGCTGCTGCCGCCGCTGCTTGGCGTCCCTGACGGCCATGCCGCCGGGATCAGCCCTTCGCTGACGCAGGTGCTGCTGCAGGCCCCTGGCGATCGCACGGCTGAGACGCCACAAGGAGAGCCGCCATCTGACCCACCAGGAGTCGGCACCGCTTTGCCCTTGAAACGCGTGCTGGGCGAGGTGCCGGGTCCATGACATGGCTGCAGTGCTGCATGCACCTCACTTATGCCATCTGACGGAATACCAGCATTGACGCAGTGTTCGAGCTGATGATGGTGTTGGTGCTGCTGCTGCTGCTGCTGCTGCTGCTGCTGCTGCTGCTGCTGCTGCTGCTGCTGCTGCCGACTCTGCTGCTGCTGCTGTTGTTGTTGTCGCAGCTGCGCCCCTGATGCAGCTCCCCGTGTCAGCCTGCCAATCAGAAAGGCATGAGTGAAGTTATTGTTGGGTGAGTGACATGAGCCGGCGGTGTTGCAGGGATACCTTCCAAACCCCCATGCAATCCAAGTTGACTGCCAAGCCAACGTCCTTGCCATGCTGCAATCCCTTCTGGACCTCACAGCGCAGGTGGATCGGACTCGCTGCGCCTGTGGCTGGTGACTCCGATGCCATGCGGTCCCCACGCAGCTGCTGCCGCACTGATTCCGATCCCGCCATCTGCCAACTGCTTCACGCTGCAGCTGTGGGCCATCGATGGCGTCACTGCCACCACTGTACGATGCTCTGACGACACATCACACTGGGGAACCTGCTGCTGCTGCTGTTGTCGTTGCTGCTGCTGCTGCTGCTGCTGCTGCTGCTGCTGCTGCTGCTGCTGCTGCTGCTGCTGCTGCTGCTGCTGCTGCTGCTCCTCCTGCTGCTGCTGCTGCTGCTGCTCCTCCTGCTGCTGCTGCGGTGGCTGCAGGAGAGGTGGCTGCACAAGTAGCCAAGGCGTCATGTTGTTGTCCTCATCACGCCAGCGCGCTGACGGCGATGGATTGCTGCCGCGCCTCGCCAGAGCTGAGCCCAAACCCTGACACGGAGATGAATGTGTTGCAGTCATAAGGCAATGATCCAGTGTAGGGCTGCGATAATCGCATGACCAGAAATCAAGAGACAAGGAGGTCAAGGCACAGCGCAGCCAACCTGGAGAGGTGTGAAGAGGGGGGCTGGAGGAGCCCGAAGCTGCCCTGAGGGCGTCGGCAGCTTGCCAGCCTGTTTGTTGAGGCTGGCGTGGTGGTGCTGAGTAGTGGCAGTGAAGCTGGCTGCTGGCGTGTGTTTGCAGCTTGCCCACTCGACTGGCCTGTGGTGGGGTATGGTGGCAGGTTTCAGCAAACCTGCAAATGGCAACGCAAGGGCTTGGGCTGTGCATGACATAGGCAGCCTTGGGCGTAACAAAGCCACGACCCAGCCATGAGGGCCGGCTGCTGCATGCCACGAGGTTGATGGTGGTCGTGCTCCATCCCCAGTTTGCTCACTGTGTGGAGCTTGCTCTCTCTGCCTCAGCGCTGCGACACGCGCTCTCCTCAAAGGCGGCACAGCCTGCAGCTGCGGCTGCTGGTGCCAGGGGCGCAGCCACTGATGGCCCCATGCCATTTGCCGCTTGCCCACAACCAGCCCCAATATCTTCAGTCGCTGTCCGCAGAGTCGGTGCTTCTGGCTGCTCTGGCCATGACCAAACAATAAGCTGCGTCGGCGGGTTGGTGGGCCGGCAGGCATAGGTGGGTATGGCTGGGGCCAGGAGCCCCTGGGAAAACGCTGCTGGGGCACCGTGCCATCAGCTGGCGCACAACCAATCTC
Source organism: Monoraphidium neglectum (assembly GCF_000611645.1). Classification (NCBI taxonomy): domain Eukaryota; kingdom Viridiplantae; phylum Chlorophyta; class Chlorophyceae; order Sphaeropleales; family Selenastraceae; genus Monoraphidium; species Monoraphidium neglectum. The sequence continues at coordinate 20,812 of NW_014013560.1, forward strand.
ACTGCTTGGGGCAAGCGCCACTCGTGCACAGCAGCCTGCGCCCTGATCCTCGCACCTTGTTGATGGCTTGTGGCGTGAAGTACAAGAGGGTGCTGCGCAGCACACAGCAGCAGAACAGCTCTCGCAGCACGGCGCGCACTAGGCCGCAACGCAGCTCCTCCGGCGGCAGGACGCGTGCCACCACCGCATCGGACAGAGCCCGGAGAGCCTGGCAATTGGCGTCGCGGCGTCATGAGTATGTGGGGTCAGGGGGCGGCCACAGTCACGGCCAGTGAGAGGCACACTCGAGGGGGCATGCGATCAAACTGCGTCGAACCACCACTAGCCGCCCTCGCCTTGCCCTGTGCCCTGCCATGCACAGCTTTGCCGCACAGAGCACAGCTCGGACCCCACATCCCCCCCTGGCCCCGCCCCCCACCCGGTAGTGGCCATCAGGCTGCAGGAACCCGGGGTGCAGGCAGCGCTCCTCGGCCATGGCGCCGCGTACGGCTGCATCACGCGCAGCGGTCGGCAGGCAGCGCAAGGCGTCGCGCCCGCCAACACGCGCCACAGCCCGGCGGTACTGCTCCACCACGTCACACAGCGCCTTTGAGCAGTCGCTGCGGGGCCGTAGAGGAGGGGAAGGGGTGCAGAAGCAGCGGGCGGGCATGTTACCACGCGCACCCTGCTAGCAGCTTCTTTGCTCCCTCCAACCTCGCGGTTTAGCCGCCCAGTCGCCCAGCCGCCCAGCCGCCCAGCCGCCCAGCCGCCCAGCCGTCCCCCCCTCCCATCCCCCGCCCCACCTGATCAGCACGTGGCCCCAGTCCACGCGCTGAGACCGCGCGCGGCGTGCCACCTCTCCAAATGTGAAGTTGAGCAGCCGCCGCACTTCAGATGGAAAATCAGTGTCAGGCGCCACGGACGCATACCTTCGCGGCAACGCGGTACCGTCAGTGTGATCATGCCACTGGGCAGCAGCAGGCTAGGCATCAGCTGGCAAGCGGAGCAGGCGGGTTGCGTAAATGAGGCGCGAACCATCACAGCAGCCCGCAAGCACCGCATGCCGGCATGTGCACAGCAGCCACCCTGGGCCTGCAAGCCAGCTGCCTCACCAGGCATCGTACACAAACTCTTGAACTATGGCCGAGCTGAAGCGCTCCCATGCCGCTGCAACCAACGCGCTGCCCACTGCAGCACGCCATGCATCGTTGTCGCCGCACAGCCACGCACGCGGGGAGCGCGGCTGCACACCCAGGGGCGGATGCGATCCCGGCTCGCCAGTGCTGCCAAGCGGCTGGGCTTGATCGGTGTAGAAGTGCGGGCGGTTGAAAGGTGGGTGCCGCCTCACGTCCACGCCGTCCGCCAGCACGCGAGCCCCAAGAACGAGGCAGGCCGCCAGCAACCACCGTGCCAACCAATTCGCGCCCGCCACTGCATGTTTAGGCGGTCAAGCATGAATGCATATGATATGAGTGTCGCATGCCATGTGCGCCCGCCTGCCGCAGTCGCAGGCGCCCCATGCAAATTCGCTTGAGGGAGGGGCAACAGCAGCTGCATGGGTGTGCTGACGTGATGTGCGCCTGCTGCAGACGCTGCACCACATGGGCAACCTCCGCATGAACCATACGCACCCTGAAGTATTCTTGATGCCACCACAATCAGCACCACCAGCTTGGCAACGTGAAATAATGCCCTGGTGCGCAGAGAACTCGACCGAGTCCTCCCGCGCCATGCTTCCAAAGCCCAAGCCGCTTCATGGCCCCTCATAGCGATTCTTACATCGATCTACGCCATCTGGTTAGGTGGCACTCCATTTCACGAGCTTGACTAAGAGATCGTGGTACTACTACTGTAGTCTGCTGCCACTTCGTGCTTTTGAAAAGCCCAAACGCGTGTGTATGCAGGTCATGCTATCCGGAATGTGGTTAAGGATTTGGAGTTTCAGAGTATATATCATGAGCCCGGGCGACTGCTCTTGCAGGGCTGCAGGTTCGGTGCAGTGCTCCACATGCATCTCTCTTCGGGGATGGGCAATTGTCCATCCATTTGCCTGACCTGAGACTTTGAGTCCAGAGCTTGCAGCTAATGCACATCAAGTTTTTACAGATATGATGCAAATGGATGGGTTGCAAGCTTGCAACGTGTAGAATGAGACATGAACGTTCAAGCAGCAACGCGGCGGGGG
>NW_014013560.1:23483-32418 GCF_000611645.1 Monoraphidium neglectum
ACGAGAGTTGGCGGCGGCGGCAGGGGGCCAAAAGGTGGTCGGAATGCCTGCATGCACACCTGTGCAATACCGACTATCAACGGAACGCACAGCTCATCGCACACATCGTAAGTGCCACAACCACTGCACGCACTGTGGGGACCTGGCCTCCGCACCTACCTGCACCTCTAATCACAAAGTAATTGCTCAAATGCAGTACGCAAGGCCGACCCAGCCTGCTTAGCCCTTTGTGATGACCTCATCTGCCACAACCTCGCAATACATGCGAAGGGCTGTGCAACACAGAGCATGCTGCAGAGCATATGCGCCGGCAAGCTCGTTGCGGCGACATGTTGATGCCACGCAGGGCAATGGAAACACCATTTCAAGCCATTCTAACGGGCATCGTGCTTACATTGAAAAAAAGCTGTAGTAACAAGTAAGAATCTGATTACAAAACAGCCTTCGTTTGGCGCTGGACTGTCCCTCATCCATGCATGCCACGATTGATGGGCTGCGTTTTGCAGCGGCCCAAGCAGGAATGGAGTGCAGCGAACAAACAACCGCAACCTACGGCACGTTGGCGGGTGTCTGCCAGGCGCATATCGCAGCGCCCCGCAACCCCTTCCTGCTGTGTGTGACGTGTGGCTAGTGTGCCGCATCTCTCCCAAATTGCGGTCATGCCATCAGTATGCTGACAGCGGCAGCGGCAGCGGCAGCGGCAGCGGCAGCGGCAGCCGGCATTTCAAGCGCGGCAGCCTTGCAGTCGGTGATCATGCCAACAGTGCCTGAACCAGGCGTGCGCCGAACCGGTGCCCGGCGCCACCAAGATCTGGAAGACTGACCAGCTGCGACTTCGTCCACCATCAACTCCAGGACATCAGGCGCCACCCTCAACCAAACATTCGCCCAAGCCTATGAAGCTTCTCAAGGATATACCTGCAGTTGCACCAGGGGTCCCAGAGACAGGTGTGAAGCATATGGGGGGGCCAGAACACCAGGACACATGCAGTCATCCTCCAGGGCTAGAATGGCTGCGCCAGGTGCCGCAGCAAATGTCAAGCAACATACAATGTTTCTCTTGACCAAGCCCTCCGCCTCTCAAGGTGTGCCACTTACACAACGAAGAAGAGGCCGAGGCCGAAGAGCACAACCCACAGCATGAGAAAGCTGCGTGACTGCTTGCTGACAGCTGTCAGCCGCCGGCTGGCTTTCTTGAGCATCATCTGGGCCTTCTCCATGTACTCCTCCTGAGGGCGCATTACAGGCGCGTGGGAGAGTTCAAATCCCTGGGGTAAAAAAAACTCAGGAGGGACAAAGGTGATGTGCCGGCATCCGCCTGCGGCGCGATGTTGACACGGGCCGCCCCAGCCATATGAAGGCAACACGCAGAGTGCACCTCACGCGCCCTGTTCGCGCAGAGGCCCTGCATCTGTGCAATGCTGCTCTCGCCCCAGCCCCCACCAGCGTGTTGATGTCGGCGCCCTGCAGCTTGCGCTCGTCCTCGATGGCATACGCGAGCTGCAGGATCAGACAGGATGAGCGGACAATCAGCCGCTCAGCGGCCTGAAGTCAGGACAACGATTACCCTGCTAGCCGTGGCGTGAACCACTATTGTGATGGTGTGTCAAGTGGCAGCTGGGCAGCTGCTCCAGCAGCTGCTAGACGTTGGTCAGGCAACATCCGCAAGCCCTGCACCCTAAGGCAGATGATGCCCACCTGTTTGATTTTTTTGACGTCATTGCGGAGGTCTTGCAGCTGCGAGTCGTAGTTGAACTGGGGGTCGATGCTGATCTGCAACTGGTCGCTGGGCTGAGAGCGCGCATTCAGCCCCCCGCTTCAGATGCGAAGGGCCATGCAGGGCGGGGCGAAGGGGGCCGCGGCGCATGTCAACTGTGTGCAAGGAGCAGATGAGAGGCTTCGAGTCGCCTCACGTTATCACGCCAAGATTTTGGTCACAGAGCAGCATGCGCTCCCGCCGCGCGCAACAGCGGCAGAGGTGCTGCAGCGGCGCACCGAGATGTGTAGCCTCCTCCAAAGGCCATGCGGTCGGTTGATCAACTCGATAATCAGACCTTCGTGGCAGACAGATCCTGGGCGTGGCGCGCTGCCGGCCTCGCTACGAGCACAACACTGCCACGAGAACACCGGACGCAGCTTGCAAAAGACACGGCTGTTGTTATCGTCGTTATTATCCGGAAAATGAATGACACACCGTTACGTGCCGTACTTTTGCAGCTCTGACTGAGATTTCTGAGCCTGGCACATGCGGGGCAGCTGTTGAGAAGCTCCAGCTATGCCCATCATCAATGTACACCAGCCCAGCGACCTCCAAGGGCACATGCGCACCGCCCTGTGTTGCGTGCACATCAAACCCATTCTCACCACCCGAGCTGGCATTGAGATGCTCTGACAGATGCTTGAGCCGCGTCCCCATCAGTGGACGTGCTCAAAGTGGAGTTCACACCACCAGCCGCATGGCGATGCGCGGCACCCTGTCGCATGCATCTCACAGCCTCGACCCGTTCTTCACACTCTTCCTACAACAATATTCGACCCCCAATGCATGTGCACATTACAGCACTGGCTTGCTTCGCCTGCTTGCAGATCCCACCTGCCTCTCCTAGCATATCAGGCTTGCACACACGATGAGCGATGCAGGCGCGCCACGAACGCAAAAGTGCAGGAGTAGAGGGCATTCATCGTGCTGGAGGTGCTGTGACCTCAGTCCCTCAATTCCCACCCCCGCTGCGAGCACTGCATGGCTGCCCCAGGCGGGGAGCCTGAGGCGATCTCCGGGTCCATTCACCCTGGGCTCGGCGGGTTACAGGAAACAGTCGTGACAGGACAGACATGGACTGATAAGCCCTGCTCCCAGAAAGAGAGAAAAACAGAGTCATGCGAGCAGATCGCGAGCGCTGCGACTGATTGTTTGGTGGCGGCAGTGACACCTGAACTGGGTGGGACGCTCCAATTGACGTGGCAAGAAGAGTTGGTTTTCTGTGTTTCTGGGCGATACGATTGCGTGGAGCCTCGAGATAATGCCTAGGCAGCACCTGCTTGCTGACCCCACACCATGTGCGCCTGCGCCTCTCAAAATCTTTGCGTGGCAGGCCGGCAAATACGCCCGGCCCGCAACAGGAATGCAAACACGTGGCCGGCGCACCCTTCACCCTCCCCTGCCCCACATACAGAGGCCGACGACCCAGCTGCCAGCGGCCGCCGCAAGGGCAATCAGACAGCTGCGAAGGCCCTCTCGTGGTGCCGGAAGCACCACGCAAGAGAGTAATGCGGCACGCAGAGCGCAGCGGGCGCGTTTCTTTCAGCGCTCATCCACGCAGGAGGTGCACACACAAGAGTGAGACTGGGCGCGCAGTCCCCACAGGACAAAGCAACAATAGCATGTCGTGTCTGGGAGGCCAGGGCCGTGCAGGCGCGCGCCGGGGACCCGGTGGCCGCAGCTGCGCTCCCTGACCAGCGGCCCTACCATGAGCCGGGGTGAGGCCGATCATACGCTGCCGCCGCGCGCTGTATCGATCCGGCAAGCAGCGGCCAGGACATCGCCACATCGCCGTGCGCGGCAGCTGCTCCGTCGAGGCGGTGGCGCCCCCAGCTGCCTGCGGCGGCCGCCTGCTAGCGCCGCTCAGCTGAGCGCGAGGTAGCCCTGGCCGATGGTGATGGCGGTGATGATCTTCTCGCGCGTCTCCTCGTAGCTGACGTACCGCGGCAGGTCGAGCTGGCGGAAGCAGGTGTGCGCAGCCGGCAGGCGGGCGGTGCGGTCGGCCTTGTCGTACATGCGGTCGACGCTGACAATGTGGAACGCGGGCTCCAGGGACGCAAAGCCCTCGACGGGCATGCCGTCAGAGCCGCTCCAGAACTGCAGGAGCTGGCGGCGCTGGACGTCGTCAAAGGACTCGACCGCGGCCCAGAACCAGCGGATCTGGTCCTCCTTGCCGTTGTAGCCGTCCTCGTACTTGCAGGCTGAGCGCAGCCCGGCAATGTCAATGACCTAGATCATGCGGAGGCGGCGCGGGATGAGAGGGTGAGGGGGTGAGGGGGTGGAGAGACGGAAAAGGTCAAAGCAGGTGCTGGAGTCGCGGGCTCGACATGTTGGCGGCCGATGGTGCTTTCTTGCTGGACGCAAGCAGACGCTTGCCAGCGTCGAAACGCCCACCTATCTTGGGAGGCGCAGCAATCTGTCCGTACGGGACAGCCCCCAGCCGCAACAGTGCCGCTGGCGCCTGCAGCGCCCCAAGGCGCGCTGTCCCCAGCCCAAGGGCCCCGTGGCCGCACCTGCTCCCCGCAGACCAGCAGCTGCAGCTCCAGGGGCGTGAAGCCGTACTTGTCCACCAGCTCACGCGGCACCAGGGAGTGGAAGGCGTCGATGACGGCGCTCATCTGCGCCTCCACCGCGCCCATCAGCATCTTCTGGGCCTTCAGCAGCACGTACTCGCGCTTGTTGGCGTTGGTCACGCGCACGTGGCTGCCGCCGGGCTTGAGGGGGATGCTCGCCTCCACCTTGGTGCTGCTGTCGCCGCTGAAGGGGCTGGCGCCGCTGGGCAGCGCAGGCACCTCAGGCTCATCCTTGCCGCCGCCCGCGCCGCCGGCGCCGCCGCCACGCCGCGTGTGTGTGAAGTTCCACGCGAAGGTCTCGAATATGAGGCCGTCGATGTCGAGCTCCAGGATCTGCAGCAGCGACCTGAACTCTGTGGGGTCGAGGGCCTGCAGGTCCATGAGGCTCACGGGGATGCCCAGCATCAGCTTCCAGAAGGGCTCGCAGAAACGCAGGTTGAGGGAGATGGGGCCCAGCTCCTTGGCGCGCGCCGCGCTCTCGAGCAGCGCCTTGGCCATGAAGGAGCCCACAAAGTGGAAGCGCTTGAGGTGGCTGGGGCTGGACGACAGCGGGTTCACGTAGAGCTGGTTGGCCGCGGGGCCGCCCGCCCAGAAGAGGTCCAGGCTGCCGCGTGACAGCGCCGCGCAGATGCACGAGAACCACTCGCGCGTCACGCCGCCGCTGTCCATGCCGGCCTCGCCGATGAACGTCACCTTCAGCGGCTGCCGCCACACGTTGACGCCCTTGCCGCTGAACGTCGTCACGCTGTCCTTGAAGCAGCGGCTGCGGCGGACCTCGATCTTGTGCAGCGGGCCCTCGGCCGCCAGCTTGGCGGCCTCCTCCATGAACGCGCGCCGCCGCGCCCGGAAGTCCTGCCGCACCCATCGCCGCAGGCCGGGCTCGACCGCCGCGCCGGGCGCCGCCAACGGCACCAGCAGCAGCTCCTCAACGGCCTCCCACGACACCGCCGCAGGGCCCAACGCCGCCAGCTGCACCTTGAGCGCCTCGAGCCTGGGCAGCACGTTGCCCTCCAGGCTCGCGCCTGCGGCAGCCGCCGCCGCCGCCGCTGCTGTCTCACCGTCGCTGCCGCCGGCGTAAACGCTGCTGCTGACGCTCTCGGCGCAGCGCAGCGCCATGCGCGCCAGCTCCTCCGCGATCGCCACCGTCTCCTGCCCGCTGCTGGGGGTGCGCGGCACGAGGTTGAACAGCGTGCCGGCCGCCAGCGCCTGACGCGCAGTGCCCAGCAGGCCGGGCGCCTGCTGTTCTGTGAGCAGCTGCAGCAGCACGACGGCAAAGCCGTACAGCGGGTTGAACGCCGCCACAGCCGAGCCGCCCGCCCCATGGGCCGCGTCCCCAAAGCCGCCCCTGAGCGCGCTGCCGCCGCCGCCACCAAACATCTGGGAGGGGTGGATGTACGGCAGCAGCTGCTCTCGCGCCTCGCTGATGCGCGCCTCCCCCGGCGCAACGCCCAGGCTGAACTCGAGCTGCGCCAGCATGGCCGGCACCAGGCTGAGCTTGGCGGTGGCGCCGCCGGGCACCAGCCGCACCGCCGAGGGGATCAGCATGTGCGCGACTGCGAGCGGCGACAGCGGTGCCGCGAGCGCGGCGCTGTCGCAGCCGCCGTCGTCCAGCCCCGCGCCGGGCGCGAGGCGGTGCAGCGTCTGCAGGTAGGCAAGCGCCGCGCCGACGTCGGATGCGACGCCCAGCACGTGCTGCCAGGGCAGCAGGCCGCGCTCCAGGCGCGCCGCGAGGCTGCAGTCGCCGTGGCGCTCCTCCACAATCCAGAGGTGGCACCCGCCCTCCAGCAAGGCCTGCTCCGCCAGCTCAGCGCCGCGCGGCGATGGCAGCGCCCCGCCGCCGCCGGCTGCACCGCCGCCGCCGGCTGCATCGCCATCCTCGTCCATGGGTGTCGCGCCGTCGAGCGGCTCAACGCAGGCCCCCAGGATGGCGGCGACGTTGGGGTGCGCGCAGCAGAACCGGCTGCAGGCACGCTGCACCTCGAGGAGGCTGACCGGCTGCGGCAGCGTGAGGCGCCACACCTGGCAGGGCGTGCCCCTGAAGGCGCCCGCGTACACCTCGTACCCGCCCACACGCTGCGGGGCCGCGCCGTGCACCGCCGCAGCCACCTGCGCCGCGGTCAGCGGCTGCACGCCCAGCGCCGCCAGCAGCCCCATCCCGCCGTGAACGCTCCCGGCGTAGCCGCCGCTGGCGTACACCGTGGTACCGATCTTGAGGCCACCGCCGCTGCCGCCGCCGTCGCTGCCGCCTGTCAGCGCTGTGAGCTTGTCGCCCGCCGCGCTGCCGCAACCGCCGCCGCCGCTGCCGCTGGCCCCTTGTGAGCCCTTGCTGCCGATCACCATCGGCTCCTCACCCTCCTCGCCCGCCGCTGCGGCCGCCGCAGACCGTGCGCTGCGCGTGCGCGCAGACGCCGGCTGCTCGGCCGCCTCGCCGCCGATGGGGCTGCGTGCGCTGCCGCGCGGCGACATGCGCGCCGAGCGCCGGTGGGCCCTCGCGTCGCGGATGATAGCGCGCGTGTCATCCGGCAGCGGCGCACGCGCAGCGCCGGCGCCGCGCTGCAGCGTGGCTTCGAGCTCCGCGATGCGCGACATGGCGCCCGCCATGCGCTGCTGCAGCTCCTGCAGCTCAAAGCTCCGCAGGCTGCCAACCTCGCCCTGAGGGGGGGACGCAGCGGACAGCATTGGCAGGCTTTGGGTGGGCACCGGGTGATGATAGCAGGCGCGTCTGAGCTGGTGGTAAGACTGCCAGCAGGGGCACGCCCGCTGAAGGTCCACCGCACTTGCTTCCACAATATTCCCGTGCAGCAGCGCTCATCGTCCCCTGTCTTTCTCCCCCCTCCTGCCTGCAGGCCCCCGGGCCCCCAAGCGCGCCCACCTTGGCCTGCTCGAGCCCCTTCCTGTGCTCCCGCGCCTTGATGCGCGAGATGGCCTCCTGCACCTCCCAGGGCGTGGGGTCCTCCAGCTCCCCCAGGTCCCCCGACACCTTGGCCAGGACGGACCGGCCGAAATCGGTGGGGTCGGCCGTGCCGCGCGTGAGCAGCAGCAGCTCCTCGTTGATCACCACCACCGCGCGGCCGCCGTGGCGCAGCAGGCTGAGGAACGCCGGCAGGTCCTCCTCGCCGACGCTGGTGTCGCAGTACAGCGCGTCGTACTGCACCCCCTCCGTGCACTCGGGCACCAGCACGTTGCCCAGGCTCAGGCTGGCCGCAGACAGCGCCTCCAGCGCGCCGCACGCCGCGGCGGCCGCCGGCGCCGCCGACGCGACCAGGTGGTGGCTGGAAGCCGGCAGCCGCTCGCGCAGGCGGCGCATGTTCCCGCGCGCCGCCTCCAGGCGGCTGGAGACGCACTCGATGCCGTGCACGGTGCCGCTGCCGCCGACCATGAGCGCCGCGACCGCCGTCACGTAGCCGCTGCCGCAGCCGACGTCCAGCACAGCCGCGCCCGGCTGCAGGTCCAGTGCCTCCAGCGCCGTGGCCACGACGCTGGGGGGCGGCATCGTCAGTGTGCTGCCGTCGGGCATGCGCATCGTCACTTTCTGGTCCCTGCGGTGGCGGTTCCGGGGGGTTGGGGTGGGCAGGGAACGCTTTGGGGGGGGGGGAGGCGAGGGCTATGAGAGGCAAAGTACCCAGTTCCTGGCACACGGCTGGCTGGTCGCCAGGTGCTGCCTGCTAATAGAGGTCCTGTTCAGACCCAGGCATCCTTGAGGGAGCCGACCCGAGAGGAGGGGAAGGGCGGTGGTCGCACGCCGGCAGCCCTGGCCCAAAGGTAGGGTGGCCGCGCCCACCTGAAGGCCTCGCGATGGCGGTCGCGCGGCACAAACAGGTCTCGCGGCACCAGCAGCATGGCCGCCTCTGCGCGCGCGCTGCTGAGGTGGCCCTTGGCCTTGAGGATGTTGACCAGCTCCTCCGCGGTGTGCTCGCCCTTGCCGATGGGCCCGGGCGCCAGCACCGCGTTCTGATGTGGGCTGGTGAGCGTGAGCGCGGCGTGCAGGGGCCCCTTGACGTTGGCGATGGTGCCGATGCTGTGGCCGCCGGATGAGAAGCGCAGGGTGCCCTCCTTGAGGTCCAGCGTGAGGGTGATCTCGCAGCGGCCCTCGTGGAAGGTGAACATGGGGCCCGCCTTGCCCTTGTGGCGCGCAGTGCTGCCGCGGCAGGGCTTGGCGACGGACTGCCAGTGGCCGAGGTTTGACACGTGGAAGTAGCGGCCGTTGACGTAGATGTAGCCGTAGTAATCCAGCCCGATGCCGCAGCCCTCCTGGCCGATGGAGTGGTTGAGGTCCATGCCGGCCGGCGCCACGCCCACCAAAAAGTTGGCCGCAGGCGCGCCCGCCAGCTGCTCCAGGCGCACCACCCAGCTGTGCACCTCGGTCTTGGCGTACTCGCGCAGCCCCAGGACCGTAGCCTGGCCCAGGAAGCTGTCCAGCGCGGCGGCGGGCTTGAGCGTGACGGTGCTGCCGTCCGCGCTGACGTTGGCCCAGGGCGAGGCCCTGAGCACGTTCCACTTGAGGGAGAGCGCGAGGTCGAGGAACATGCTGCTGCTGTGGAGGGTGATGGAGTCCATGATGTTGTCCAGGGACACATAGGGCCACAGCTCCTCTGACGGGTGG
>NW_014013560.1:32942-48497 GCF_000611645.1 Monoraphidium neglectum
GTCCAGGGACACATAGGGCCACAGCTCCTCTGACGGGTGGGGGGAGGGGGGAGGGCGGAAAGGTGGTCAGGAGTCAGACACCCAGGGTTTGGGGGGCGGGGTGGGGGGCGAGGGCTCACATGCACAAGCAGCACACGGCGTTTGGCAATCCGTCAGTCGAAACGAATCCACCCGTAAGGCATCAGGACAGGGTTCTAATCAGCGCCAGCGGGACTGGCATCGGGCCCAAACGCTACGCTTTCTGGCAGCCGCTCACCGGGCAGGCCGTCCCCCGCGCCCTGCAGCACGCCATTCTTATAGAATGCGATGTGGCGCGATGCAGCGTCCATGTCCAGCTGCACTGTCACCAGGTCGCCCTCCGCGTAGGGCTCCGCACAGCGCGTGACCAGCTTGCCTGATGGTTGGGTTGGGTGAAGAGGGCGACGGAGCATGGTGGGTTAGAGGCAGGGCTGCTGAACCCACGGTCAGGGTCGGAAGCTCTGCGCGCGAGAGCCTCCCTGTGGCTTGCGCTATAAAGAGCCCGTCGCTCAACACCCGTCTCGACATCCCGCCTGCCCTGCTAACCCAGCTGGCGCGCACCTGCAACGCGGATGGTGCCGTTGGAGAGGTAGTAGGTGCGGCTCTTCATCTCCTGGGGGTCCGCGTTGAGGTCGTGGCCGCCCACTGTGACGCCGATGAAGAGGTTGCTGTCCTCCACGTGGTTCACGTACACGTTCCAGCTGTGCTGCCCGCTCGCGACGCACAGCGTGCCCAGCACGGTGGCGTAGTCGCCGCCCTCGTTGCTCATCTTGGTCACCGTGAGGCCGTCGATGACGTGCAGGTCGCGCCCAGCACGCACCTCGTCCCAGCGCAGCTCGCCTGGGGGGTTAGCCGCACAAAGGGTGTGGGTGAAGGGTTGGCACGCAACGGGGCGCAGGACGCGTTGGGGCCTGGAGCCTAGTGTGAAGCAAACCTGTCTGCTGGCAGAGGGGCCGCACGGCTGAGCCACTCATTACCCATGACACATGGCTCAGCACAGGACCCAGACGGTTGGCACCAAATATGACCACACCAGCCCCAGCTCCTAGGGGGCTGTGTGCCTCCTGCCCCCACCTGTGTACTCCCCCATGTTGAGCACTGTTGGGCGGTTCTGGATGGTCACCTTGCTCTCCTCGCTGGCCAGAGTCACCACCGCCACCAGGGGCCCAGTGACGCCCGTGAACGCATTGCCCAGGTGGATACCATTGCGGCTGAAGCGCAGCACGCCGTTGGCCAGGTCCATGCCCACCGTCAGCACGTCGCCGTTCTTGAAGGCGCCTGGAGGCAGAGCAGGAAACAGGGTCGGGCGTTGCACCAGATGTTGGGCCGATGAGAAACAATGGGTTGATAGAAATCCCAGGGGTGGGAGAGTGCAGACCCTGCCGCACCAATGCCTGCCCTGCAGACCTCGTGTTTTGCCCTCAAGAGACAGAAGCGGGCACAGCTAGCCCCCGTGCCGAGTGCCAGCCAGCCCAATGTCTGCGCTTGCCTCACCCGTAAACTCCTCCTCGCGGCCGCCAAACCGGCGATCGCCGTCGCTGTGCAGCGCCCAGCCGCAGCCGGCGTCGCCGACGCACTTGGCCGTGTCCATGCCGGGCGCCGCGACGCCGACCCAGATGCCGTCTGGCCCAAGGCTGTCCAGGATGACGTGGAACTCGTGGCAGCCGCGGTCTGCGTACAGGATGGTGCCCGTCACAGTGGAGGCGGCCGCGCTGCTGCTCTTGGTGGCCGTGAGGCAGTTGGAGGACAGCTCCAGGTCAGCGCCGCGGCCCACAGTGTCCCACTCCATGTCCGCCAGGGTGCGCGGCGTACGGTTGAGCGGCAGCGTGTAGGAGCCTGGTGGGGTGGCGGGAAGTCAGGCAGGCGTCAGAGTCCAGGCACGCCAGGGTCCCTCAAGTGTCATGAGGGGCTGCTCCAAGCACAGCTTGCACATGCGATCGTAACAGGATGGTGTGTGTGCCGCCAGCCGCGCAATGCCATTCCACCTGCCCAGCCACGCCCGCCCCGTAATTGCTCACCCAGCAGTGTGATCTGGTCCAGCTCGCTGTCCATCGACACAAAGGGGTAGAGCCGTCCACGGATGCCCCGCGCGCGGCCCTGCTCAATGCCGTTGCGCAGAAACACGATCTCGCCCTAATGGAAAGGACAGGAGGGACAGCAAGAAAGGGGGCAGGTGGAGGACAAGAGCTGCCACTAGCTCCCAAGGATACGTGTAAAGCACCTGGAGTACTGGGCGCGCCCCAACTTGCAGTTTGGCAACTCTTGAATGAGCAACAGCAGCAGTATGGCCATTCACTTTAGCCTGAAACAGGCAGAGAAACAGCACCTGAAAAGCTGCACCCAGGGCTGCGCCTCCCCCTCAACAAACCCGACCCTCCCCCTGGACCCTACCTGATCTGCGTCCAGCACCACGCCCACGATGTCACCCTTGGTGAAGTTGGCGGTGGTTGTGGCAACGCGGCGACCGCCCACTCGGATGACACCATTGCTGAGGTAATAGGTGCGGTCACGCAGGTCCTGGGGGCAGTGCGGCATGGATGCAGGCGGCGGGGTTGGCAGGGGTACACAGGCACTGTTAGAGAGCACCCTCAATGAGAGGGCTCGTCTGGCAGCAGGGCAATCAGCACCTGCGGCTCATCAGTGCGCCATCATGGCATCCAAGCAACCATCGCAGCCGCTGCCCAAGCATGCCTGCCTAGAAGGCCGAAATAATCAACGTTGTTGCCAATATCCACACCCCTGAGCAATGCCACTGGAGGCAAAATATCACACCAGCAAACCCCGGGGGGCAAACACGCGGGCATCCACCTGCGGGTCCTGGTCCAGCGGCATGCACCCCCTGCAGACGCCGATGAAGATGCTGTCCGGCTCGCTGAGGTGGTTGACCTTGACCAGCCACAGGTGCACCCCCGAGATGAAGCCCTGGTTGGCCAGCACCGTGGAGTAGTCGCCAAACACCTCAGACACCTTCTGCACCGAGCGCCCGCTAATGCGCAGGTCGCCGCTGCACGCCTCCGCGTTCCACTCCAGGTCAAGCTGCTGCAGCTTGGTGATGTTGACCAGCCCCGCCTGCAGGTGCTGGTTGGCGCCCTGCAGGAAGGCCAGCGCGGGCGAGATGGGCGCCACCAGCCCAGTGAACGCGCTGCCAAGCAGGTGGCCGTTGCGGAAGAACTTGGCGTAGCCGCCGATGAGGTCCAGGTCCACCGTGATGCAGCAGTGGTTGCTGCTGCTCTCTACAGTCTGCACGCAGCCGTCGAGCGGCGGCGTCGCCGCACCCCCGGGGGCAGTTGGGTTGTTGCCGGGCAGCTTCACCCACACGCCCCACTTTCCGCGCGGCGCTGCCGGAGGAGCCAGAAGACCGCCCGCCGCTACTGCCATGGCACTGCTGCTGCCAGCTACTGCCGCCGCCCCCGCTGCCACTGCCGCCGCAGCAACTGGTGCGCCAGGCGACGCGGCCACTGCATCGGGGGCCACGGCGCCGGGCGCCGCAGCGCCTGGCGCCTGCTGCTGCTGCGCCGCGCCCAGGGCGCGGCCCGCCAGCGCCTGCGGCAGTGACGCGGCGAGGATGCTGCTGCTGGGCGCCTGGCTCTGCTCGGCGTGCACGAGGCCCACAAACACGTGGCCTGGGTGCGGCCCCATGTTGTCCAGCTGCACCGTCCAGCGGTGGCGGCCGCCTGTGAAGGTTGTGGACCCGTGGAACTCGCCGACGCCGGCCGCGTTGGTGGCCGCGGTGGTGTTGTACTTGACGCAGGTGTCCAGGTCCGCCATCTGGATGTCGGCGGTGGCGCTGGTGGGCGAGTACCACGTGAACAGCGGGCTGGGCGTGAGCGCCTCGTGCAGCGACACGACCATGCCAGGCTGCGCCGTGATGAAGGGGTACATCTGCAGCGCGGCGATGCTCGCGCACGGCAGCGCCGCGCGCATCAGCAGCGTGTCGTTGTGCGCGAGGGTCACCATGATGACCGGCTGGCCGTCCTCCTTGGGGGACAGGTCCATCGACAGGATGTCGCCGCGCGCCGGCCGCGCCACGCACGCCGTCGCGCAGATCGCAAACAGCGCCTTGCGCGATGGGTTGTCCACACTCATGGCTGTCACGGGGTTGGCCTTGTTGGGGCCCACGCCGCCGCCGCCGCCGCCGCCGCTGCTGCCAGCGCCTGGCGGCGCGCCTGGCATCGGGCTGCTGCTGCCGGCGCGGCCGCCGGCAGCCGCGCGTGCCGGGCTGCTGGCGCCCATCACAACGTTGACGTTGGCCAGCGCAGGACAAGCCCGCAGGGCTGCCAATCCCCAGGTCACACTGTGATTCGTGAGGGTGTCAAGAGCGCAAATCGATGAAGGAGTGCACAGCGGGCAGCCTACGGTTGCCACGCGCAGGCCTATGCCAACACACCGGCAGCCAGCCCATATGCTCAGTCCAGGCCACAAAGATAAGCAAGGTGCGCAGCGCCAGCTGCCTCGTGCACAAGACGCCCCACGCTTACTGCACATGCTAAAACGCAGGGCTGCCCTGCTCCCCGTCTCAGGCGTGCCCCGTCACGTCTAACGCCCCGCTTCCAATCCCGCCACCAGGACATCCCGGCCCCCTCCACCCCCCCTGTCACCTGTCGACAGGACCGTGCTGCAGGTCGTCCACGCGCAGCTTGATGGTGAGGCCGCCGCAGTAGGCCACAAACTTCATGACCTCCAGCTCCATCACGCCGTAGCATTCCTTTGGGGCGGCGCTGCGGCTGGGCTGCGTGATCTTCTGGCACTCAATCGTCAGCGCTTGGCTGGACAGCGGCCGCGACCACCCGGGGATGATGGCGGTGCTCTTGTGTGCGGGGGCCGGCGGGCGCTGCGCGGCAGCCGGAGCCGCCGCCGCAGCTGGTGGGGGTGCCACGGCTGCCATTGCCAGCAGTGTGCCCTGCGTTCAAGGAAATGCAATGGCTCAGCTCCATGTTTGAAGAGAACGGGCGGGTTGGCTCGCAGCAAAAATACCTCGCAAAGCAGTGCACAGCCCCACCCAGTGACCACCCCTGCACCAAGGATGCTGTTGATGTGGTCTGGACAGCACTTCAGCATAAACTTATAGCGGAGCCCACCTGTAGGACCCTGTCGGGGGTGCTGCTGGAGCCTCCTGCCGGCTGCACTGCTGCTCTGCAAGGTGGCCCTGCTGCTGACGGCCTACGCTGAGTACAAGTGTCTGCTGCTGCTGCGGCTGCTGCTGCTGCTGCTGCTGCTGCCGCCGCCGCTGGGTATTTCAAGACCGGCCAAGACGCGCAGAGCCAAGCGGCGCCACGCTCCCCACAACTGCGCAGAAGTGCAAGGTCACTGGGACCGTGCCTGTGGGATTTTTAAAGTGCGGGTGGCGTCAGCAAGAGCTTGGTGTGCAGATTGCAGCATGGCGGGGCCAAATGCGCAGGTACCACTGCTGGGCCTCAAAAGAGGCATGCCGCTGGCAAAAAGCACACAACGCAAGAGGCCCGAGGCCGGGCACAGCATGCGCGCGACAGTCTCGGCTGCGGGAACGGCCATCCGCGTGCCGTCGCACCAGCAGGCCGGCAGCCCCACTCAAGTCAACACGGACGTCTCACTGTTCGTTTTCACCTCCTGTTATGTCCGAGCTTCGGAGAGCGCTCGGCCCGGGTCCCCGAGCTTTGCAACTTGGTCAGCAGCTGGTGGGATATCAGGGGGAAAAACAGAGGGTGCTTACAAGACACTTTAATCGCATATATAACACCGTCAAGGGACAATAACCCGTCTGTGCAGCAGCAGGGCCCGGATGGTGTTGCACAGCTGCAGGAGCATGGCTTGCCTGCTGACCGCCGTGCCATGATGACTGCTTGAAAGTTCCATATAGTTCCCTAGGCGCTCCTCGGGTACCGGGCCCGATCTCGTTGGTGTTGCTGCTTTACGCGCAAACGGCACACCAAGCCCGGCAAGGGAACTATTCACGTATGTTATCACCGATAAACTGAATTAGCTCGTGCAATAGACGATTGGATAGGGGCAAAGGGCTGAGCGCCGGGCTGAAAACTGATGAGTGCTGCCCAGCTGCCGAGCTCAATGTGCGGGTAGGGGTGTTCCTGAAAGTATCGCAGCTACGATAGCAAATTTTGCGATTAGCTCAGCTCAATCAAGCTCCAAAAACGGCTGACAAGGCCTTTCGCACCGCCCGCAGTGGGTAGCCGCGGCCCGGCTCATGCCGTAACAGCTTGAGCTCAGCTGCGCTTGATCGCAGCGGTTGTCAGGCGGGTCGCCGCGCAAGCGTCGTTTCCACATCTTTTTGTGAAAAATAAATCTTTTTGCCAACTTCATGTTCCATTGCCTGGCTGCTGGTTGGCGCACTCCAGGGTGCCGAGTCAAACACAAGGCTGTGCACGCGCTCGTTGGCGTTGACCATTGATTCCGACCAGTTCCGGCCCCTGACACATGACGTTGTGCCGCTAGGCCACAGCGCGGTGTGGCATGTTGTCTGTGAAGATGAGTTACATGTGTGCCGCGGCTGGTGAGGGCCGCCACATGCGGCCAGCGATCGCTCATGGCCGGTACTTCTCCAGCTCCTTCTCTGCCTGGTACTTTGACCACACGATCTTGGAGGGGTCCACCTCGTGGCCGGGGTTGCCCGCCTCAGCCAGCAGCCGCTTCAGCAGGTCGGGCGGCGCGCAGATGACGTGCTGGCCCTGCACAGGCGCATGGCGCAGCAGGGAGTTGTTGTCGGTGGCCACGCACGGTGTGACCCTGAGGGGCCCGCCCCTGCACAGCCGAGCACGCGGTGCAACCGCGCAGCACAATACTTTCCAGAGGGCCACCAGAGCCGCGTTTGTTTGACGCGTTGCCAGGCGGTCAACAGTGCACGGCAGGGCAAAGCCGTGGGCAGGCGGCAGAGCATTTTCTCCCAGCCCTCAGCCACCCCACAAGGGGCTCTCAATCCTGATCCCTAACTCTCATCCCCCTCCTCCCCCCCCCCCCGCATGTACCTTTTGGTACTGTATGAGGTTTAGGTGTGTGAGCGTGGTGATGATGTCATCTGGGCGAATGCGTGTGGCCTCGCTGAGCTCCTTGATGCTGACGCTCCCCTCCCGTACCATCAGCAGCGGCAGCAGCTGCCGCGTCCAGTAGCCGCGGTATGACACCAGCCCCAGGTCGCTCAGCGGCCGCTCTGGGGTACCCACCTGGAGTTGAAGGCAGTTCGAGTTCCAGCTTGTGGAACGTGCATGCGCGGCGTACTTGCGGGCCAGCTGCACAGGCCTGATGCATGCACGCTGGCCGCCCGAAACCAGCTGCACCTGGCCTCCGACCTTTGACCTCAGTGAGCCCCAGGGCTCCTGTGAGCGGCCAGCCTCACCTTGCCCTCGAGCTTTGAGAGCTCGTAGCTGAATGAGATGAGCAGCTTCCCGTAGCCCTTGCGCTGGTACGCCGGCAGCGCCAGGATGCAGGCCAGGTTGTAGCCCTCCTCTGACGCCTTCTCCTTGGAGAAGTACCCCACGATGTGCGCGCCACGGGAGTCCGTCTTGGGTGGGCAGCCGGGGTTGTATTGGGTGGGAGGGAGGGACGGCGTGCTTAAGGTGCTGCCAAGAGAGTGCTCCTGAGAGTGTCTGTCAGCTGTCCTGAGCGGATCGCCATGGACAAACGCTCCTGAGGATCCAGGTACCCATGCGAAATCCGCCACACACCAACGCACCTACAGATGTCAAGACACTCAACATGGGTGCATGCCAGCCCTAATTCACTTCTGACCGCACACATCACAGTCACATCCACGCATCCACAGCACTGGCAAAACTCATGTCACATCCACGCATCCCCTAAACACACAGACAATCACTTGTGATCATAGCCCCCCTCCATACATATCACTGAGACCCGCAAACCAAGGCACGAGCTGAGCTTCACACACCTGCGGCACCTCCACCCCTGCCCACTCGCACCTCGCAGAGCACGTAGAACAGGAAGAGGTCGACGTCGTAGTAGAGCGTCTTGTGGTCCAGGAACAGCTTGGCCAGGTAGCACAGGTTCTGGCAGAACTGCTTCTCCTTGCGGCCGTCGATCTGCAGGTGTTGGTGCGGCCGGATGCGCGCGCCAGTTGTAGGCAGGGAGGACAAGAGAGGAAGGGTGGCCACCATGGGAAGGGCGATATTCCGTAAGCGCCATGGGAGGGATCCCCTTTCATACATCCTCAAACTCGTCCACGCCTACAAGATAGCCCTTGGCACGCGCGAATCGCGCCGCAAACCTTGCTCCATGCCAACCCCCCCCCACCCACACGCGCATGCGCGCGCACACACACACACACACACACACACACACACACACACACACACGCACGCATGCGGACACACACATGCACGCACGCACACGCGCAAGGGCGCACGCACGCACACACCCACCTCAAAGAAAGATATGTTGTCTTTCCTGTAGATCTCCTCCCCTGGGGGGTGCCGCACCTTGCACTTAGTCAGGTGCCGCAGCAGCTGAGAGCGGCGCTTGAAGAAGTGCAGGCTGAGGTTTTGATGGGGGAAAGAGGAGGGAGCATGGGACGCAGGAGAGAGCGTGGGGAGGTAGGAAGCTGAGACCAGCCGCTGTGGCCCGGTGTGCAAGCAAATCGTGCGGTAAAGGCCCAGCTGCATGACCCTGCTGCCATCCCGCGTACCCGTGCCTGGTCCCTCAAACCCGCCACCCCGTTGCCCCCCTGCTCCCCCGACTCAACCCCCCCCCTCCCCCCACCTGTACTCGCAGAAGTAGAGCTTCTTGCAGCCGTTGTACTCTGGCGGGAAGGGGCTGAAGTACCACGTGTGCATCTCGTGCGGCCCCAGCTGGATGACGTCAATATTTTTCACCTGGAGCAGGGTGGCGGGGAAAGGAGGGCCACGGAGTCAGGGATTGAGGGTTCCTAGGAGCTGTGAGCCTCGGGGGATGCATTCCGCTGGAGGTGTGCACAGGCTTTCAATTCAAGTATCCCCGCTCGGGTGGGCCTCAGAAAAAGAGAAATGGGGTGTCGATGCCAGAGATGCAACGTGAGATCCACACCAACCCGGGCCCCAGTGGCCCCTCCTCCCTCCTCCTTTCCCACCTTTGTGAACTCCTCGTGCTCCCTCAGCTGCTGCGGGTCAAAGTCCCCGTGCTCCTCGTCCGAGGAGTGCTCCTCCACCCGGGACTTCTTCTTGGGCTTGCCGTCAGGGCCCAGCTGGATTGCAGAGGAAGGGGGAGCGGCGACGCCGCGGCAGGGGTGGGACGCATGCAAGGCATAGAGCTTGCGGAGGGGCGCGTGCACACGATGCTGTCGAGCCTCCGCATTTCTCCAAGCAGCAATGTTGGCAGCATGAAGGCCGGACGTGAAATTCTGGTGGAAAGGGTGGCATCTTGTGCATGCATGTGCAAGCCCCGGCAAGAATGGACACGAGCGCCCACGCACTCACGCACACACGCACTGAAAAGCAGGCATCAACACACACAAACGCACATGATCGTTTACACAACCTCGTTCACACACATACAAGCATGCGCGCACATGCACACGTACGCGCGTGCACCCCCACGCATACGCACGCTCACACACACGCGCACGTACGTAGCCAGATGCACTCAGCAATGCAAGCCCGACGGCCTACCACACGAAAGCCATTTTCCAGGCAGCCCCCACCCACCTCCACAACCTCAGGCTCCACCGTCGCCAGGTCAAAGTCCGCGGTCGACACCCAGTCATCCATGCGCCGGTTCACTGCAGAGGAGCGGGTGGCGGCAAAGGTGACGGCAGCCTGAGATGTGGAATGGTGAGGTGGCATCATCAGGCGACACAGCTGACATCCAGACTTGACAAGATGCTAGAGCTATGGTCCGTGGGCCACAGCAAGCCCCTTGCCATCAAAACGTCAGGTGAACATTTGGGGCTGCCGGCCAGCGTTTGTTTTTAACACCTGTACAACCACCTTACACTCACCCACACTCATGATGGCTCCAATCCATGGCCCCTCTCTCTCTCTCTCACACACACACACACACACACACACATACCCTGCCCTGCTAACCGCACACGCAGTGCACCTTCCAACCCAGGGCGTTTCTGCTCCTTCTGTCCCCCTCCATTGTCCCCCAACCCCAACAAACCATCAAGCCCTGGGCTCACTCCTGTGGTAGTGTACGTAGTACTCCCACGCGCCCGGCGCGTCAGGGTCCCCCTCCCACCCGGGGGTGCGCCGCCGCTCCAGGATGCGGCAGCCATAGTAGTTGCCATCAGTCCACTTGCAACTGACCTGCGTGGCAAGGTCGGCGTAGGGGCGGGCAACAATGGAGAGAGTCCAATATGGAGGTGAGGTGTTTGGGGGGCACGGACCCGAACCGAAGTTGCAACACGGAATGGTGGTGGCTGCATAAACAGCCAGCTGTGCCGCGGCACAGCGGCGCGCCCTGAGTCTCCATGCCCTGAACCAGCATCACTCCCCGCTCAAAGCAGACATCCGATATTGCCACCTCACCCGTGTGTTGAGCTCAAGCGGCAGCTTCACATCCGCCTCGGGGATGGGCACCCGCCCCGATGTGCTGGGCAACGCCATGGGGTCCACCGCCATGGGCATCGGCGCGTCCAGCGCCATGGGGGCAGACCCCGCAGCTGCCACAGCCTGGAGGTCACCCTCAGAGGGCGCAAGACGCACGCGCTTGCCCTTGCCGACGCCCTAGGGGGTGGGAAGGAGCAGAACAGGCATTTGGGATGGACACGTGACACGTGTCCATCCCAAAGGGGTGCAGAGGCTGCGAGCTGGGACGGCCGCAACCTTGCACATGCGTTTGCACTTTTGCCAGGTGCTTGCCGTCTCTGTCCCCCGCGAATTGCATGTGAAGCAAAGCACTTGCGTGTGCGCGCTCGCTCACCTTTCCACTGCCAGTCTGGGCGAGTGGCGGTGGAGTGGCGCCCTCAGGGCCAGAGCCCGCAGCCTTCTCGGAGTCTGCGCCCTTCTCCGACCGCCTGATCGCCGTCATAGCGGCCGCTTCAGGAAGCCCTGCGCAGTGAGACACAAAAGATGTGGTGAGTGGCTGTCTTCGCTAGGGCGGCCACCGAGCCCGTGCTGCTGCGTCGCTCCTCGTGCACGCGCTGCACGCGCTTCACGCGCGGCTTCGAATAGTGCTAGTCGCTGCAGTGCTCGCACTCAATCCTTGCATCTGGCATGCATTACGACACGATTTCCCTTCTTGAACACGCAGAGGGCACTCGCCTCTGGCGTGTTTGTGTCCCTGCTGTTCGAAGCGCCAGCCACGGGCCCAGCTGACACCTGTATCTGATATGTGCACAGATACACACACCTATTACGACTGTCTGGCCAAGCCTTGCGCTAGATCACGCGCCCAAAAACACCGAGTGCACAGAGCAATACCGGTAAACAAACAGATGTGGTCCGGCGCAGTGCGTGTACCGCATGCGATCATCAGGGCCTTGGGCGAGCACCTGCGAAGAAGAGGCGCCACGGGTTGACCAGATGAGGGTCAGCAGGGGTGAGGTTCACTCCCTCCCCCCCCCCCACCCACCCACAGTGCGGCCGCTTGCCTGGTGCCAACAGCAGGCCGTTGCATACCTGCTGGCGTCATCGACAACACGATCGCAGGGCACATTGGCTGGCATGTTTTTCGTGTTAACGTCTTCGCGGCACTTCACCGCTGGCAATGCACGCACGCATGGGCGCAGGCAACCAACTGACTGGCCTGCAGGTGGCCTGTGCCTGGCCTGCACTGCACTAGAGTTTAGTTGATACATGTGCTTGATCAGCAGCTGCTTATCTTATGTCCATATTGCGTGCTGCGCTTGGTCCGTACCGTCGTGCTCTGTGAAGCGTTGCTGCCCGCGGCTTTGTGCATTTCTAGCTTTGCAACCACAGAAATCGCCAATGACAGCTCAAAGAACTCCTCCGACCCTGAATTCCGTCCAACCAATAACCCCGACCCACTCGCCTGATCAGTGATCCTACTCATCCAATTACGAGTGCGCTGCGAGTGCATGGGCCAGGGGCGCTTGGGACGGAACGGAATGCCATCATAGAGGTTTCCTAGCAGGGCTGACCTGAGGTTTAAACAGTTCTGAAACCACACTCTTGTTGCTACAGGGCTGACCAGCACGGCTGCAGTGTATGCCAGCCTCCACTCGCGTGCACGTGATCACAGCACACCCCATCCAATTAGAGCCATCACTATCATTTGCGGGCTCCCAAAAGCACGGATTGAGCCCTGCCAGGAAAAATCTTGAGGGAATGACATTCCAAAGCACACTTGTATCTAAGTATTATGTGTGTACGCCATCACATCAACACAAGCAGCTTGTCTCCAAGGCCGGCTTCATGAGGTGACATGAGCAAGTGACCGTCTCCATTGATTACACGTGGATGATGTGTGAAACCTTTCGGCGTCGTCTCAGGATCGCTTGTTGCACATATCAATGAACGCTGGTTTATCATCGGGGAGGTTAGTCATGCGACAGACACAGTTGATGTCGACCAACAATCGAAGCTATCCCCTGTGTATTTCTTGCGATGACGTGCCTGGTGACACTGGGATGGCACGTTGCGTGGGCTGGGGTGATGCTCGCACATTCGCTTTGAGCGAATGACATAAATAGAAGTATACCTCAACTACCTTGGAGTCGTAGTCGGCCGTCACCGTCTCACCGGGGATCAAAGGAGCAGGTGTGCGGCAAGCAGCGGAGTGCACAAAGCGAGTGGGGTATCCCTCCCCGTACCCATTCCACCGGGACTCGTATCACAAAAGCACCTGAGCGCGACGGCGAGTTGATCAGAGCGGCAGAAGGGGCTTGAGCTCGGGTTACAGAAAAAAGCGGCAAAGGGCGCAAATGCACGGTGCGTGCTCGTGCTTGTGCAGGGGAGATCCTGGAGACGGTGAGAGACTGCCCACACTAGAGGATTGGGGGGTCCAATCCGGTCTGTGCAGCAAAGGATTGGCTGCCCTGCAATATTTTGAAAAATGTTATATATCGAATCTAAGCCAATCTGTGCGTGTGGGCGCGTTCGGATGCCGCACGGCAAAGTTGGCCACGAATCCAGCACGAACGCCAATCCACCCCCTGGGGACTGGATTGGCCGCGAATCCGGGTGCGTATTTCGTGGCTTTCCTGGTACAGCCACTGGTGCAAAAAATGTTATAATTGATGTATCGCAGTTTTAGATGCTAAAGGTCACGACTAGCAACCCGGGGCGCGAAGCCATACGTCTGGGCATTCGAGGCCGCACTCTGCTTCTTTAATGCGTAAAAGCATTGTAAGCAATAGTTATAAGCATATGATGCGCGTTCGGCGTGACAATAGCAGCAGCAGGCTCTCCTCGAGGTCCACCATGATCGCTATGATCTGCCCTGCTGGGCCCCGCCTGACATCAATCAGTGATATAAATGATATATAGAGCCATGTGGCCCCGAGGGTTGCACGATATGAACGACTTCCACTCGCGAATCCACTGGTGTGGGCACTTGCGTTCCGCATTTGCCGGAAACCAGTCACGCGAATCCTAGCGAAATTAAATCCGAAGTGTCATATAAAGAGCAATTCTGCGCAAAAGTGGGACCAATCCCTGGCGACCCCAATCCAATCCCAGGTGTGGGCAGTCTCTGAGGTAACAGAGCCACAACGTTGGTGCCTGTTGGTTAAGGGTGGCTGGTGAAGGCGAGAAGGTGCAGATGAGTCACATAAAACTGACTGCAGTCTTCCAGCATTGCACCACCAGTGATTGGGCATCATGATCAGTCCTAACCTTGCCGAGAAAGTGGTCATCGGTGTGCAGCTTCGTCCGCCGACCAAATATTCACCTGACATAGTTTTGAACGCCAAATTTAGGAACGTCTGGTTCCTAATTTTTCGGCTGTTTGCTCACAGGCCTGGCCAGGGAGCTTGCAAGTAGCTTCCTGTCGTCCTGTATTCCGCCCGGCTCCCAAGCGTGTTCAGGCACCGCACATACATGGCACGCGATCGTGTCTTCACGCTGACATACTCTCAGAACGGGTAGATCGCGGCACGCTCCCACCACCGGACCACTTCACCGCAACTTGGGCCAATAGCAGGGGCTGCCTTGCACATTCGCCCACTTCCTGTCAACGCAGATGGCAGAGCGTCCTGACGGTTCAGGCGGTGCTGGCGGCGCGCCGCAGCAGTCTGGCGCCGTCGGGGTTGGTGGTGGTGCCGGGGACCTTGGCGTCGACTACGCCTGGCTGCAGGAGCAGCTGGCTGAGCTGGGCAGGCAGCTGGGTGCTGTGGCTCTTGAAGACGAATTTGAGGACGAGGTGTGACCCGTGTGGCCTTGGCGGGGGTTTTCTGCGGCGGCGCTGTGCTCTTCGCACTTCGCCTTTCGTGCTGGCCCGCTGCCTTTGCAAATGCCGGGTTTGTGTTGGCCATTCGCAGCGCCATCTGATGCTGAGACACTCAAGGCATTGAAGTGGCAAATGGCACGGCGCAGCACGCGCTGCATCGACGTGTCAACAGACACCCTTGCTCTTGGCCTTGGCACACACCTGTTATCCCAGTACGAGGAGTGGGATGACCCCAGTGGCGGCCTGCTGAGCAGCATTTTTGAAGCCTGCGAGAACGACTCCCCGGACGAGCTGGCGCCGCTGCTGGAGAAGCTCAAGGGCAGCGGATGGGGCGTCAACGCCATCGGCCCAGACGGCGACACACCGCTGTGAGGGGGACGGGTGCAGGCAGGGGGGGATGCCGCAGTCGTGGTTGGGACAAGGGGTGGCTGGTTCTTGTGTGTCCCCTATGACCAGTCACACCCGCAGGCACCTCCGCTGTGCAGCAAAGACGGCCCCGATTGTTTATGCGGCAACCGCCCTGCACATGAATTTGCATCATCCCAAACACACATTCGCGCCAACCGTTTGGGGCTGCAGGCATCGATGCGTGCATGCGCGTCGTTCGCCTCTGCTGCGCCGCGCCCCCCGCACGACCCCAGCGCACGGCCTCCACGTCCGCGACCGCAGGCACACCGCTGCGCTGTACGGCAGTGAGGCGTGCGTGGAGCTGCTCCTGGCAGCGGGCGCGCGCGCGGACGCCCTCAACCCGGAGGATGGCACCTCTGTGCTGCACGACGCCGCGGCGGGTGGCTACACCACCATCCTGCGTATCCTGGTCGATGCGGCGCGCACGCAGCTGCTGCACGGCGCGGACGGGCCAGGGGCGGGAGGAGCGGCTGGCGATGAGCCGCCAGCGGCAGAGGCGACGGCGGGCAGCGCGGATGGGCGGACGGACTCGCCGTCAGCTGTTGCGCAGGGGCAGGAGCAGCAGGATCAGGGGCAGGAGCAGGAGCAGCAGCAGCAGCAGCAGCAGGAACGTGCAGGCGAGGCAGGAGGGGAGGACGTCGTGGCGACAGCGTCACGGCCCCAGCAGCCCAAGACGCTGCTGGAGCTCATCAACGCGGCAGACAGGTGCGTACAACAAGCAGGCTAGGGTTGACGTGCAGCAGGCCATGCCGCCGCCTGGGACGCTGTGGGGCTGGTGTACCACGACACAGCCCCAAGGGCGCTCGCCACCCCCACACATCCTCAACGGCCCCCGATGGCTCCCCCCCCCCCCCC
>NW_014013560.1:48713-50166 GCF_000611645.1 Monoraphidium neglectum
CACGCCTCAATGCCACGTCCCCTGCAGCGAGGGCGAGACCGCGCTGCACAATGCGGCACGCGGCAACCACGTGGAGGCGGTGCGGTTCCTGCTGGCGCTGGGCGCGGACCCCCTGGCGGAGGCCAAGGACGGGTCCCTGCCCGTGGACGAGCCCGAGGACGAGGGCGTGGCCGCCATCCTGCAGGAGGCCATGGACGCGCTGGAGGGGGCCGGGGCGGGGGATGGCCGGGAGGAAGGGGACGACGGCGTGCCTGCCAGCTGATTATGGTAGTGCGCTGGGAGCAGCCTGCGGCCGGCCGTCGAGGGGGATCGGTCCGTAGGTGCAGACGAGGCTCAACAATATGTGCCCTCCAGTTAAGTGATGTGTTTTGGCGCCGTGTGGGCTTCGCTTTCCCCTTGTGCCGATTTTGGCACCATTGCGCCGTTGTCGCATGTAGCGCTGGCACCCGTTCACAGCGGCGCTGATCCTCCGGTCTGGTTTGACCACCTTCAACAATGCCTTTTGCTCTTATGCGTTTTGCCCTGCACCAGAGTGCCATTGTCAACGCCCTAAAAGATCAGAAAGCTGCGACCTACGTCTGGCATCTGTCGTGTGTGTGTGTGTGTGTGTGTGTGTGTGTGTGTTCACGCACTTGTGGGGCGAGGACGAGATTGTATTGCGCATGGAGTCAGCGAGAGCCAGAGCGCTTACTGTGTCGACTCCAAAGCCTGCGACCTGCTGACGAGCTGATCAGCCACACAGCGGATATGATGGTGTATTGCCTAGCCCCACTCTACTGGCTGATGCCTGCCCAATTTCTGGATGCGGGGACAAAAGCTGTTTACCGACATGAGCCTATTAAGTACAGAATTCAAGCAACACACGGATGCACCCCAACTATCATGGGAGCCCACAGTTGTTGAGGAGGCGGTTGCTGATTGAGGGGCTCAGGTCCATAAAGATACTTAGGAAGGCTTGTCATGCGAGTCGCCAACATCAGGCTCAGCGTGCCAGGTGCTGAAGTGCTGTGTGCCAGTCAAAGCCCCTGTTGCGCGCAGGGTCGTGCGCAGCTGCTGGAGCTGCAGATGAGGACAAGTAGTCAAAAGAGCTCTGCTGCTCACAGGGCCGTAGCAGCCGCTGGAGCTGCAGACAAGGGCAGGAGCAGCAATACGCCTGGTAAACAAGTGTCGCCTCGCGCCGGTGATCCCCTCAGTGCCCCCAAGAGCAGGAGAAGCGGCGCGGAAGACATCAAAGGCAGCCAGCTTCTACCTTGGTGCCAGAATCGCCTACAGCACAGCAGCTTGAAGGCGACAACCCTGCTTCCTCCGTTAATAGTCAACACCAAACTGGGCAGGTCTGAGAAGCACAACGCTTGGCCTGAGGCGGCGCGCCCGCCCAGCGCGACAGGCTGGGGCAAATGTTTTCTTAGGCTATGGGTACCAGCAAGCAGCGACCGCATGCATGCGCATAGAT
>NW_014013559.1:0-19340 GCF_000611645.1 Monoraphidium neglectum
GCGCGGGCGCGGCGGACGCGGGCGTCGTCAGCCGCGCCGCGCCAGGCGGCGAAGGCGGCCCTGAGGCTGACCTCCAGCATGCTGGCCAGCCTGTCCGCCACCCGGCGGTACTTGCGGACCTTTTTGGGTGCGGTTTGAGGTTGAGGAGTGGCCGGCTGAGCAGCACACAGATGACGCGACCAGCAACCACGCTGCCAGGAGGTGATTCACTTGACAGGCGGCCACCAAACAACTTCAATTACCCCACCCAGCCACTAGGATGCGGGCTGTTCAGCTCTTATGTTGACCATGTCAAGATTTTGAGATCTGAGATGTGAGATCTGAGATCAAGACCAAAGCGCCTGCCGCCGGCCCTCACCTGCACGCGCCAGGCCGTCAGCGCGGCGGCCAGCGCAGCATGCGCGCGGCGCCGCGCGATCTGCTCCCCCATGGCCAGCGCCTGGCGTATGGCGCGCTGCTTGTGCGCAAACGCCACCTCCTTCATCACGCGCAGCTGCAGTGGAGGGCGGCGCAGTTGTCTTGAGCGCTCGCTTCTGACAAACACAAGCACCAGTAGCAACGTCTTCCAAGCGCGGCACCTTGGACGTATTCTGCTGCATCCCCAGTACGTTTGCGGCGGGGTCCCCCACACATCCAGCCAGCCAGCATGAAGCGCACCTGAGTGTACCACCGCCATGAGAAGAAGACCCGCTCCAGCACCCCTCTATTCACCACCGCTGCCGCCTCCCGCACACGGGCCCCCTTCTCCGCCCGCACCGCCGCCCACGCGCCCCACTCGCGCAGTACGCGTAGCATGACCGTGCGCCGGCGGTGGCGGGCGGCGCGGGTGAGGGTCTGCCACGAGCAGAGGGTGCTGGTGGCGGCGGCAGCTGCGTGGTGGTGAGTCAGCTCGGCCAAGTGCTGCCGATCCTCCGCCAGCATGCGGGCGGCCTGTGTGAGTGTGAGTGTGTGTGTGTGTGTGTGTGCGTGTGCGCGTGCGCGTGCATGCGTTCATGAGTGAAACGATTTGTACTGCCTTGCCTTGCAGCCTCCCCACTTTGATGCGATCATCCATACAACTTGAGATGGGATGTCACGAGTGGAAAGCAATCCCTCGCAACAATGCATTAGACTCAACAGGCGCTCACGCTGGGCCCAGACCCGCCAGCACTGCACCACCCACCTGCACCCAGTGCCTGAGCGCAAGGCACCCCAGCCGCCGCACGCGCCAGTGCAGCGCGACCTTGGATATGCGGCGGTAGTAAGCGAAACGTCCCCACGCCGCAAGCGCGCGCCCGGCGCGCCGAGCCGCCGCCATCTGCTCCGCCGCTGCCAACAGCTCCCTCTTCCGCCGCACGGCCGCGACGCCCGCCGGCCACGCGCGGCGCAACACGAAACGCGCGGCGGCGGCCGCGTGGTGCGCGGCTGCCTTTTCCAGCTTCGCTTCCTCGTGCGCGATGAGCCAGGCGCCGAGGGCCCGCACCAGCAGGCGGGCGCAGCGGAACGACGCGGCGCGGCGCGCGAGGGCGGCGCGGCGCGCGGCGGTGCGCCAGGCGGCGAGCGCGGCGGCGCCGTCGGTGCGGAGGTGGCGGGCGTGGAAGTATGCCAGCACCGTCCTGAGAGTGAAATTTGCAGGCACCAACGTTGTAAGCTGGTCAAAACCTTGCAATGTAAATTGGTCAACATATCCTGAGCGTAACCCTTGACCATCAGCTGTCTTGGGCCCAGCCGCGAGCTTTCTGACATAAGCTGGCCTCATCACCCATCAGGCCTGACGCCGCGATCCGCCAACAGCCGGCGCCGCGCGCTGACACCGGATGACATCAGCAGCTGCGGGCAACCGCACCTGTGGTGGTGGCTGTACTGGGCGAAGTCGTGCCACCAAGCCAAGCCGCGGCGGGTGTGCTCCAGCCGGAACCGCGAGAGCAGCGCTTGGGCTCCGGCCTCTTTCCCTCTCGCCTCCTGCGGTGCATTTTGGCGGCGTGCATGTTAGCAGAGCGCGACTGCTGGCAGCAGCGGGCAGGTTGCGACCTGCTACATGCGTTGGCTCCTTGCATGTGGCCGCAGCTGAAACCAAAGTAGGTCTTTGTCCCCATATGTGGGAAATAGGCAAGGGGTGATGCACAGCACGCAAATGTCGCGTGGCGTCCTTAACCAACCAATCAACAACGCCCGCAAAGAGCGGCTCTCACCTCTCCCAAGGCATTCCAGGTGTTGAGCGCCCGCGCCAGCGACGCGCGGCCCCAGTGCAGCAACGCCCGCTGCACCGCCTGGCGCTTGCAGCGCCGCGCCGTGGCGGCCGCGCGCCAGCCCCTGGGCAAATCGGCCGCGCGGTGGCGACGGGGACAGTGACGCAACGGAATGCAAGGGCGCCAGACCAGGAGGTGGGAAACCTGCAGCCAGGGTCTGGAAGAGGAGCTTCGCCATCACAGCGCCCGCCCTTCCCTCACCAGAAGCCCGCGTAGAGGCGCCGCAGCAGCATGTGCTTGACCACGGCCTGCGCCTTGGCACGCAGCGCGAGCCGCTCGGATGCGAACTCGCGCCAGCGGTTCAGCGCCAGCAGCGCGGCGCGGTGGCGCAGGCGCGCAAGCGCGACCTGCGGGGGCGCCGGCAGGTGTGGTGAGCGTGAGCATGAACAGGTCAGCCTAAAAGATTGCTGCTGAATCCGCGTCAAAACATCCATCTTGCATGATCTCAAGAGCAGGTCCCGCCGCCACGTCAGGCCTGTGAGTTCATCAGCCGCCAGCCGACCTGCAGGATGCCCCGCTTGCGCCGCCTCGCCGCCGCAGCGGCCCGCCACCCCGCCAGCGCCGCGGCGAGCTTTGCGTGCGCCATACGCATGACCGCGTGGTGGAGCATGCGCCGCTCCGCGCCCTGCTCGGCTGCGTTGCTGCGCCACGTGGCCAGGGCTTCGCGAGTCCGGCTGCGACGCGCCTGCACGGCAGGTGTCCATGAGAACGACACCACTCAAGCAAGAGCACCGCGAGCTGGCTTGCACACCCAAACCAGGAGGCTGCCACGAGGGCTGATGCTCAAACCTGAAATACATGCAAACGCTTGCCCCTGAAGGCACGCTGCCGCCCTGCACCACGCAAGTGTGTTGCATCTCCCTCTGCGGCCGCTTGCAAAGCTGCTGCGAAGCCGCCACCCACCCGCGCCTCCAGGTCTTCCAGCCGCCGCCTCAGGGGCGCCAGGAAAGACGCCACCCGCCGCCAGCCCAGCACAACGCTGCGCTGCAGGGTGCTCGACCTGCTCGCAGCAGCAGCATACGACAGGCCGCGGCAGCACAAGAGGCAAGCATTTGCGAGCGTGCGGCGCCAAACAATGTGCCCGGGCCTGGTGTATGGTTGTGCACCCTCTGTGATTGTTTGAGTCCCATCTCTGAGGAAGCCAAAGTTATCACTCCCATCCCGAGGAATGACAGCACACGGTCACATGTGTGTGCGTGCTCACCTGAACGCCAGCGCGACACCCACTAAGTGCCGCATGCGCTTCTCGCGCCGCGCATGCGTCAGCCACGCGCTGAGCGCGTTGCGCTGGAGGGTGTGCGTCCAGAGGAACACGGCGGCCGTCAACTTGCGGGCCGCAACCTGCGGGGGGCGTGTGGTGTGACAGATGTTTCTGACAGGTTGCTGCTGGCGCGACCAGCCTAGTGCGTTGCGTACCTCAGGGCCTCCACAGCAGACGGAGCCTGGACTGATGTAAACAACGCGCGTGAATGGGCAACAAGCAAGCTGTGCTGCAGGATTTCACCCTGCGGCCCGCGCCAAGGCGCACCTTGCTCTCCCACACCTCTGTTGCCCACGCCCGCAGCACCGCCGCTGTGGTCGCCGCCGCCCAGTGCCGCTCTGCGGCCCGCCTCGCCTGCGCCCGCCGAACGGCGAGCCCCAGACCGATCAGCCCCCTGAGTAGCAGCGACTTACGCCTGTGAGCGTCCGCGCGCGCTGCCAGGGCGCGTGCGCGGGCCGCCCCCGAAGCCGCGACCCGCCAGGCCTCCAGGGCGGTGGCGGCGCGCCAGGTGAGCCAGCGGTGGACGACGGCGCGGCCGGCGGTGGCGGCCGTCGGGTCGTCTTCCAATATAAGCTCGAGCTTCAAGAGTGCCTGACATGTATGGTTGTGCCAAAGAGTATATCATGGATTGCTAATCAAGTGAAACGAGCATTAGTGATTGTGGTTGGTGCTGCACCACGAGAGGCGCATGCTTTTCAAATTGAAGCAGGCGTGCAGGTGTGGTTATTTGGTGTTTGTGCACCAATGCGCGGCGCGGGCGGGGTCATGCATGGGCCTGTGCACGCTTTGCGCAGCCACCCAAAGGTGTGGTTCCTTGTCCTGTGGCCTCACCCTTCGCCAGTAAGCCTGCTCGGCTGCTGCGCGCCGCCACTCCGCAAACGCGCCGCCCAGCGTCCCGACCAGCATGCGCCGCATGATGAGCGCCGCGCCCGCCATGCGCTCTGCATGGCGCCGCCACGCCGCCAAGCAGCGGCGCAGCTCCCGCAGCGCGCGCGCCACGACGAACTCGTGCAGGGCACGGCTGCGCAGCACGCGCGCCCGCCATGCGCCGAGCACCGACGTCAGCGCTGTCACGCGGGCGCGGGCGTCTGCGCGTGTCCGCATCGCCGCCGACCGCTCGAGCCGCAGATGGGCCGCCGCAGCCGCGTCTCGCCATACGAGCAGCACGGCACGCATGCGCCGCGAGCCGGAGTACTCACGGGCAGCCGCAGTCTGCCGCTGCTTCGCGGTCGCAACCATCCACAGGCCCATGCATGCATCCAGCACTGCATGGCGCCTGTGCGCCCGTGCGGCAGCCCATGCAGCGCGCCGCGCTTGCTGCATGCGCACAAATGCGCGCCATGCACTCCATGCAGAGGCCGCCGCGGCGCCGCGGCGCGCGGACGCGACGCGCGCCGACTTGGAGCGCAGCGACGCTGACCTGGCGGCCGCTGCCTGCCAGCCATGCAGCGCGCGCGTCAGGCGCAGGCGCCGCATGCGCCGTGCCGCGCGCGCCGACAGCTCCCGTTTGCGCGCCGACCAAGCAGCGGCGACGCGCCACCCCTTGAAGCTCGATGCGACGAGGAGCCCGCCCCAGCGCCCGCTCACGACCGCGGCGGCAGCCCGGCGCCGCGCGGACGCTCGCGCCGCGCCGCGCCACACCGCGAACGCCCGCGCCCGCGCGCCGCGCTGCACCTG
The DNA here is from genome assembly GCF_000611645.1 of Monoraphidium neglectum. NCBI lineage: Eukaryota > Viridiplantae > Chlorophyta > Chlorophyceae > Sphaeropleales > Selenastraceae > Monoraphidium > Monoraphidium neglectum. The sequence continues at coordinate 5,167 of NW_014013559.1, forward strand.
GCTGCCCGCGCGCAGCGCGCGCCGCCGCATCTCGGCACGGTCGCGCGCGCGCTCGCGCCAGCCCGCGAGCGCGGCGGCGAGGAGCTTGGACTGGATGCGCGCCGCCGCGGCGTCCGCGACCGCGCGGCGCGCCGCCATGTCCTGCGCGACGCCGCGCCAGGCCACCAGCGCCGCCGCCAGCTGCTGCGCCGACCAGCGGCTTGCGAGCGCCTCCAGCGCAACCCTGGAGTTGACAAAGTGATGGCATGCAGGCGCAGCGGCGATCACACAGCTTAGGGTGCGCCCTTTGGAAGACAGGGTTGGCTTCCAGGCCAAGGCGCCGACACGTCCCCACATCATCAAATCACCCAGTCTTGGGAGAAGGCAGCCCCACGCACGTCGCTGTTGTGGAGCGCACCTGTGCCTGCGGCGCTCGTGAACCAGCCGCGTCCACGCCCCAAACGCCGCAGACACGTGCAGGCTCCGCCACCTCAGCGCCACCTGCCGCCCCGCCCCCTCGCGCCGCGCCGCCCGCGCCGCCGCGCCGCGCCACGCGCCGAACGCCGCGGAGAGGTGCAGGTTGCGCCACCGCGCGGCGGCGCGGCCCTCGAGGGCGCGCTTTTGGGCCTGCTCCTGTGCCACTAAGCGCCATCCGCCCAGGCACATGGCGAGGGTGCCGCGGTTCCATCTAGAGGAGAGCGCCGCGTGCAGCGCGGTGGCACGGCGCACGGCGCGGCAGCGGCGGGCCCAGGCGCGCAGGACGCCTGCGGGGCGTGCGCCGGGCCCGAGGGCCGGCGCGTTGGCGTGACTTGCTGAGGGAGCCTAATGCGACGTGGCAACCCATGTAGATGTCATGCCAGGACAGAACGCATCAAGCAGCCCCAGCCCCTGGTCAAGCAGCCCCGCCCTCGCCTCTGAGGGCACCAGCCAACCCGCGACAGCGCAGCAGCAGGACGCAACTCACCCGTCTGCCGCCGCCGCGCCCAAAAAGCGTCGGCCTCTCGCAGCCGCGGCTCAAAATAGGCGAGCTGCCGCCACTCTTGGAGCGCGTTCCAGGCCAGGCGCCTAATTGCGCTCGTGCGTGAGGCCAGGCATTCCGTCGGCGTGAAGTGAAAAGGCAATGCATTCATTACCTTCTGGTATGGCGCACGCCACCAGTTGCAAGCTCATGCGACCCGCTCTGCTGACCTGGACACCACGCAGGTCAACGGTCACCCCTGGTCAAACGTCAGCGAGGCAGCCGCGCACCTGTTGCAGCGCGTCAGCAGCTCGAGGGCGCCGCTGCGGATGTGGGCGGCGTACGCCATCTGCTCCCGCCACGCCTCAAAGCACCTGCACCCACGGCAGCAAAATGGAACCGACCTCTGACTTGTGAGCAGACCTTGGTGCATCAATGCAGGACCGACCAACTACTCTGCTGGTTGCTGCACCAAAGCACGCATTCTTACATCAACACATCCGTATGCACTGCAGCTGCGAGCCCAACCCACCTCGCCACCCGCGCGTCGTTCCAGCGCGCCACCGCCATGCGCGCCATGCGCGACCGCACCGCGTGCAGGTGCAGCGCGCCGAGCGCGCGGCGCAGCACCGCGGCGCGCGCGGTCGCGAGCGCGGCGTCGGCGCCGGCCAGCAGCTGCCGCCGCCGGTCCATCGCCTCCTGGGCGTTTGCAGACGGGATGACGCGGCAGAGTGCCGATTTGGCGTCGCCCTTTTTGCAAGCAAAGGCACCCATTGATCATGTGAAGGGCATAAGCAGAGGCTGACAAGTCCCTTCCAATGCCTGCTGGAGTGGTTTTAAGTCGTTACCCCCCCATCAACCTACAAGCCGCACGACGAGTCAGGCGCGCGTGTTTTTGCAGCAGCAGTCGCGCTCACCCTCCATGCCCCCCACGACTTGCGCACGAGGCCGGTGTCCAGCCGCCGCGCTGCGCCGTGCACGACCTCCCGCTTGCGCCGCCGCGCCGCCGCCCCCAGCCGCCACGCCTCCAGGGCGAGCGCCAGCGCCCGCAGCCGCGCGGCGCCGCTGACGGCGCGCGCGGCGCGCGCGCGGGCGGCGCGGCGCCACCAGGCGCGGAAGGCCTTGCGGAGGGTCGCGGACGACCAGGAGATGCGCGCCACCTCCTTCGCCTGCCGCATGTACGCGCGAGTCTGGGCGGCCTGTTTGCAGTCAAGTGTGGTGACATGGGGGAGCGGGGCGGGGAGGGGCGGGCAGGGGAGTAAGAGCGGCGTCAGCCAAGGATCAGGGGCGGCGGAAAGCCGCTTTTGCCGACAGAGACCGAGGCATGGAAAAGGGTAGCCCGGGGGGATATATGGTTTGCAAGAACGCCCAATGGGCAGAGAAGAGACAAGCAAGTGCGTTGATCCCATGCGAATAGTGGGAGGGAACCGCTCTGCCGCACCTTGCGCCATTGGTCAAATGTGTGCCCAAGCCTGTTTTGCCGCTGGCGCCCCATGGCCCACTCAGCCCGCTGCCGCCCCTCCGCCTTCCGCCGGGCCCTCAGCCGCCACGCCGCCACCGCCACGGCCAGCACCCGCCCCCGCCGCCACGCGTCCGCGCCCGCCGTGCCGCGACGCTCGTGCGCCTGCAGCCCCGCGCCGCGCCGCCACGCCGCGAGCGCCGCCACGAGCGCGGCGCGCCGCCAGTGCAGCAGCGCGTCCTGCAGCGCCGCGCGCTTGGCGCGCCGCCGCGCAGCGCCGGTCTGCCAGCCCCAGAAGGCGCGCGCGAGGCGGCCGCCCACCCAGTGGTGCTCTGCTCTGAATGCCAGGTCCCTGTGGGATATGGACAGCGGTACAAACTGCCGCCACGCCGCCCAGGCCTCCCACAGCACCTGGCAAGGTGGTGGGTGGGATCAGATCGATCACACGTTGTAAATACGCTTGTATTCATGTGGATATGTTCACATGATTGATCCGGAATGGAACGGGGTCAGGGAGCGACGGCGGCACAGTAGCATGTGGATGGTGAACGCCAGCAGGCTGCGCAGCACGCACAGCAGGGTGGGTGGGGGACGCAGAGCGCGATTGTGTGAGCCAATGCCGCCGCGCCCACCTTCAAGCGCGTCCGCCGCCGCAGCTGGACCTCCGCCGCCGCCAGCCCCGCCCTCCGCACCGCCCATGCGCGCCACGCGGCGAAAGCGGTCGAGAGCGAGCGGGCGGCGAAGCGCGCGGCGACGGCGCGCGCGACGCGGCGGCGCGTGACGTAGTCGCGCCACTCGTTGAAGCACTGCAGGTGGGGCCAACAGAAGGGGCAGAGGTTGCGTTCCAGCAAGGCACAGTGAGAGCAGATCCAAGCAAGCATTTGTCACACGTGTGATGCTGGTTGATGAGACGCCCAACAACGTGACGCTCCAACAACGAAGCACCTTCGCTTTGATTGTGGTCTTCAGCAAAGGGTTTGCGCGGCGCTCCACCATGGCTGCACAACTGCTGGCAATCGCTCCTGCCCCTGGGCGTGCCAAGTAAGCTGCAAAGGCTCTCGCCCCCCTCTCTCCCCCCCCCCCATGCGCACCCGGGTCAGGGAGCCGTTGGTCCAGTGGCCGAGGGCGCGCCCGATCCGCTTCGCCTTGACGCGCCTCTGGCGAGAATAGGCGCGCCACGCGGCAAAGCACAGGCGGCGGCGGTTGCCGCCCCAAAGCATCAGCGCCCTGCGGGAGAGTGGGTGTCGCGGCCGGCTTGGTAGGCCCACCGATGTGCCTCTGCTCACACGGCACAAAGGGCCATGGTGAACAGATCAGATCAGTGGCATCATATCAGATGAGTCAGATCAGGTCAGGTCATGATGATGGCTTACCTCATCATGCTGCCCTCCTTCCACGACTTGAACCTGACGCGGTCCTGCCACCCGCCGAGCGCCTGCGCCAGCAGCGCCCGCCGCTGCGCCGCGCCGTGCGCCGCGAGCACGCCGTGCCACTCGGCCGCGTCGCGCGCGCGGCGGCGCCACGCGGAGAAGCAGGCCGCGAGCAGCCCGCGCGTGTAAGCAGCCCTGGCCGCGCGGGAGCGGCGCTTCCGGATGGCATTGCCCCTGGGATGAGGGCGAATCAGGCATTCGCGACAGCGATCAGTTCACCTCGCAAGCAGCAACAGAAGCAAAGCAGGGGGTGAACTGGGCGCGGGTCTGCGGTGCGATGGTGTGCTGTGTTTGGCGCCAAATTCCGCATGGCAGAGCATCAAATTGCGACGCGAGGCCGCACCTGAGCTTGCCGAAAGCCCAGGCCATCTCCCTGCCGAGCAGCGCGGCCACGTACGCGCGCGCGCGGCGGTGCAGCGCCGCCCGCGTCAGCGCCCACTCCTTCCACCACCCAAATGCCTGCGAAGCGCGCGCGAGCGGGACGGAACCAATGCTGTCGAAGCAAGGGACAACCCTGCCAGCCTGCAAATGCCTGCAGTCCTTAAACCATTTCAGCTGCAGATGCCAGCACTGGCTGTCGCACATCTCCAACCGTGTCCCCTAGCCGGCCGGCCCGCCAGGCTGGGATCATTTTTGGCTGAATCAGTAAATTTCGGCCCTGGCGCCACCTTTGCCGTGTTGAGGTTGCTCCAGTGCAGCAGCGCCCGCACGAGCACCGCCCGCAGCCGCGCGCGCCGCGCGGCCTCGCGGCGCCACCCTTTGAACGCGCCGTCCAGGCGGCTGACAGTGTGGTATACATCGGCCCTGCGGCGGTTGCGGCGGTTGCGGCGGTTTGCAGCGACTGAAAAGGGGCTGTTGGCGGGACGCACTGAAAAAGCTACACGTACATGAGGAAGACGGTGCGGCGCGCCCACTAGCTCGCTCTTGCCAATCAAGAACGTTCAAGCAATTGAGGGAGCCGGGCGCTGAGCGCAGAGCACCCACATTTCGACGTGCTGCCGCTTGATGCGCCGCCGCCTGGCCTCGGCGATCCATGCCTGCATCAGGTCTGCGTTGAGCCGCTGCTGTCTAGGGGAGAGGGAGGCAGCAATAGAGACGGCGAGGGGGTCAGTGGGGGGCGCGACCGGCCCAACGGGATGGAAGACGGGCGGCTGCTCTGTGCGGATGACTTGAGAACCGCGGCGAGGCGGCGACACTGCCCGGCACGGCCCCCAGAAACACGCTCTCCTGGCCCCCTGAAACAACGGGGCAGTGACAGGGCCTCAAGACTCGGCCGGCGGAGCGGGAGTGCGGCAAGGCGACCGCGTCCGCCCCCGCCCACCTCGCCGCGGCGAAGAATGCCGCCCGCTGCCGCAGCTCCGCACCCTCCGCCCAGTGGCTGGCGAGGGCGGTCAGGCCGGCGTCCAGCAGCCGCACCGCGCAGTAGGCATCCGCGCGCACGCGCCGCAGCCGCCTGGGTGGGCGCAAGCACCGTGTGATGTCAAGAGGGTGTTGGAGCGTGTGCAGGCCTGGTGATGACTTGGTGGCCGGTACAAACGGGACCAAGTGAATTCACACTCAACGGGCGGCGCAGACCCTGATGTTACTGGGCTGCCGGCACGTTGTATATAAGGCGTGGATGCGGCGCCGCGCCAGAAGCCCCGTCCAGCGGTCGCGGGCACCCGCGCGGGCGCCCCGGCGCACTTGAGGCGCCAGCCCTCCAGGCGGAGGAGCCATGCGGCCATGGCGCGGCGTTTGAGGGCGCGCTCCGCGTGCAGCAGCGCTGAAAGGGCCTTCATCTGCTTGGACACCCTGGAGGCATTATGGTCGTGTGTAATTGTAATTGTGAGTGTGTATGTAATGGGCTTGTGCGTGTGACTGACTGTTTGATGGTGTGTTATTGTGTAATTATGTGATTGCGTGTGTGTGTGTGTGTTTGTGTAGTTGTGTGTGTGTGTGTGTGTGTGTGTGTGTGTGTGTGTGTGTGTGTGTGTGTGTGTGTGTGTGTGTGTGTGTATCTGTGTGTTTGTGCGTGTTCAATCGTGTGACAGTATGTTATTGTGTGTGTTCGAGTGCGTGCGTTGTGCATAAGTCTGCTCGTGTGCAATTGTGCGTGCACACGCGCGTACGTGCGCGTACTGCTTCTGTGCGCAGCTCGCCGCAGTGGCTGTTCCCTCCCTGAGATCCCAGACTCACTTGCGGACCAGCAGGGCTCGCCACCCCGCCAAGCAAGCGGCCGCCGTCCGCTGCGCAGCCCGCTCCAGGAAGTCGGCCTCCAGGCGCCGCAGCAGCGCACGCCGTGCAGCCGCCGCCCGCCAGCCGCGCGTCCACGAGGCGAGCCTTCACAGAGGGCGGCGTTCGCAGGCGGGAGGGTAGCTTGGCAGACGCATCAGGGCGTGCGGTTCCACAGGTGTGGACTGGATCACGGCAGCCTGAAAGGTGATTTGACAACCACAATCAGAGATTCAGGGTTCACCCCCGTTCTGACGAGGAATCAAGTGGCTGAGACATCCACCCGTGGCAGCGGCAGCCCGCCCCCCACCTTCGCGCCGCCAGCCGCCGGACTGCCTCCCCCTGGAACGCCTGCCAGTCCGCTCTGTAGTCCACCCGCGCCTTCCAGTGCACGAGGCACCGCCGCGCGCACGCCGTCTGCAGCGCCGCGCGCGCGGCCGCGAGCCGGCGGCGAGAGTCCGCCGCGGCCCGCCAGCGCGAGATCGCGCCGCCCCAGACCCGCAGAACATCCCGCCTCAAAATCTCATCATACGCCTCCTGATCCAACTGCCGCCGCCTCGCATGCCCGCGCCACGCGCCAAACGCCGCTGCCATCGACGCTCGCATCCGCCGCGCCGCGACCGCCGCCGTCGCGCCACGCCAAGAAGCAACGCGCGCCGCGCGCGCGCGCCAGCCGCGCAGCGCGGCGCGCGCCGAGGCGCGTGCGGACGCGCCGCGGGCGGCGGCCTCGAGCTCCCGCAGCTGCGCCTTGCGCAGCACCCGCCCGCGCCACGCGGCGAGGCACCGCGCGCGCGCTGACGCCGACATGTGCGCCTCGACGATCGCGCGCCACTCGCGCTTGCGCGCCTGGTGCGCCCGCCAGCCGCGCCACCACGAAAGCGCTGAGCCCAGCCGCCGCGCGGCGCGGCGCTCGGCGAACGCGTCGGCGCGGGCCTCGAGCGCGCCTCGAAGCTCAAACACGCGCGCCCAGCGGTCGAGGTGGCGCCGCAGCCACTTGGCCCTGGGGAGCGCGGAGGCGTGAATTGCACAGACTGATTGCTGCAGTGGTTGGCCCCCAGCCGACAGCTGGCAGCTGAGCAGGCGGGCGGCCTCAGCTCGGTTGTCGTGCGGGGATCTCAACGGCCCGACACAGCGCCGCCAACAGGCAACTGCGACACAGCTGACAGCCGCCGAGGCAGGCTCCCGCGGCTGCCAGGCATTCGGCCACTCGGTCAAGAGCTGCGCAAGCATTTGTACCGAATTCACAAGTCAGTGGCTGACACCACCGCCCCCAAAAACCCAAGACCATACCTGAGGTGGGCATGCGCCCTGGCGCGCAGCTGGTTCGCGCCCCGCCGCCGGACAGTGTAGTCGCGCAAGGCAGTCCACAGCCTGTCGCGCGGCGAGGGACGGGGGTTTTGCGGTTGTTGAGCGCTGCTTGTTGAGCAGTGCGCTGCACCGGGCCGCCCCCAAAGCTCCATTCACTTTTGGTGGGGTGGCCCTGGCAAGAATGCCGCCCTGCACGCGGCCCACGAAAGATGACTGCCCCTCCCTCAAAAAGCTGAAGAAGGACAAGCGGCTGCAACGTGCTGCAGTGCGGGGCGGGCCGCGCCGCGCGCCTGCGCCGCCGCCACCGCGCCATCGCCGCGAGCTTGTCGCGCTCGCGCCGCCGCGCGGCGCGCGACACCGGCGCCCAGCCCCGCCAGAAGAGCAGCGCCTGCGGGGCGGGCGGGTGCGCGGGGCAGGGCGAGTGGGGTCACTGCCCTGACCTTCTGACATGACACGTGCCACGCGCGATTGCTACTCGCCGATGAGCATCCAAACCAGGCCAGCTTTCACACAGTCAGGCAGGCAAATCTCCCTGCACGGCACGGCCTTGCCAGGGTGATTGAATGCGGCTGGCGGATCAGGGACGTGGCGGCGCCACCCACTTTTTTCAGGGTGGCCCTGCCGCGGCGGACGTAAGCATATCTGAGCAGCCTGTGCTGCGGGCACCGCGCCTCCAGCGCCCGCCGCCACACGTGCCACGTCGCCGCCTGCACGTGCTGCACGTGGTGCCACGTCAGCTCCTGCTGCAGGCGCGTCTCGCGCGCGCGGGCGCGCGCGGTGGCGTGCCACGCGCCGAGGGCGCGGCTGGCGCGCGCGCGCCAGTCGTGGGTGCGGGCGGCGGCCAGGCGGTCGCGGCTCTCCTCGGTGGCCCTGCGCGCGCGCGCGCGGGGTGATGCTTTGGGAAACTCATATAAGGAAAGGCGAGGCTAGCTTGATACTAGGGTGGACGAGCTGCGTGTCCCCTGCGCCACGCGCTGGGCTCCCACAATGCAACCGGTGCTGGAACCCTACCAACTTGATAACTGCTGACACTCGTGCTGTCCTTTCGCAGCGTCCTCCCAAGCTCTCCCTCCCCAACCTCCTCTCAAATCGCGCCCTACCCCCACAACGCACCAGCGCCACGTGTTGAAGGCCGCCTGCAGCCCGCCCCCCACCCACGCGCTCAGCGCCGCGACGGCCGCCTGGCCCTCGCCGCCGCCGCGCCCGCCGGCGCGCGCCGCCCACGACGAGAACGCGCCCGCCAGGGCCTTCTCCTGGACGTGGCCCTCCCCAAGGCCCCGCTCCCTGCAGTTTATGGTCGGGAACATGGGTGGTTATTGCGAATGCGGAAGGCAGCAACTGTGGTTGCAGAACTCACGCGGCTGCATAGGAAGAAAGGGGGTCACCTGCGCCCCTGCACGTCGCCGGACGTGTGATTGAGACGCGCATCCGCCACATGCCTGCATCCATGAGCAGGCCGCCGCCCCGCGGCGCGCCACGCCGGCCCCGTCACCTGCGGTAGTGTAGCGCCATGCCGCGCCACCACGAGAACGCGCGCCCCAGTCGCCGCGCCGCCTCGTCCTCCTGCTCCCCCAGGCGCGCGAGCCGCGCGTACAGCCGCCAGCGCCGCAGGCAGCGGCGCGCGGCATGCACCTCCCAGAAGGACATGGCGAGGCGCCACCGCGCGACGGCGCGCTCCTGGGGGTCCCTGCATGCGTGATAAGGGTGCGCGCATGCATGCATGCGTGCATGCGTGATGCGTGCGTTTGCTCATGTGCCCGGCAGCCGTGTGTGCGCGTGGGTGGGGGTGGATGCGCTCGCGCGCTTGCAGACATGCTTTGTTGGGTGATGATTTCATGAGGGACCGAGGCTGCGCGGAATCAAGGACTTGAGGGTCATGCGGCGCCACGCCACCGAACTCACGGCAGCGTTTTTAGCAAACATTTGAGCCCACTGCAGGCCAAACGCTCACCGCATCGCCCGCGCGACGCGTGCGTGCTCCCGCCACAGCACAAAGAGTCCCAACCGCCGAGAAAACGCGAGGTACTCATGAAGATCCCGCCGCTCCTTCTCCGCCGCCGCGCCGGGCGGCAGCAGCGCGGCCAGCAGCGTCCTCGCGGCAGTGGGCGGCGCCGCGGCGCCCGGGCCGGCATCAAAGCTGCCCGCAGCTTGCGGAGACGCCGCGCGGCTGCTCGCGAGGGAAGCCCGCAGCTGAGATGAGAGCACGAAGCGCTCGAGGCTGCCTTGAGCGCGGCCGCCCCCGCCATTCGCGCCGCGATCGCCAGACGTTAGGCGCAGCCGCTGCGACCCGTGCGGCTCCGCCCCGCCGGGCCGCAGCCGCGGCGGCGAGCTGCACAGCCCTATGGTCGGGCTGCAGCTGCGGCTGCGGGGCCAGCCGCTGGCGCTGGCACCATTTGCCGTGTCGCTGACGTGGTGCGGCCGCCGCATCAAACCAGGGCTAGAGGAGGAGGGTCGCACAGACGCGCACCACGGGGCCGCGACCGCACACCCAGCATCGCTCAACTCCAGAAGGCCCGCCGCCGGCGCCGGCCGGAATGCTGCTTCTGCGACGGTCACGCCTTCGTTGAACTCAGGGGAGTGGCGCCCGCTCTCGCGCCGCGCCTGCGCCGCGGCCGCGGCCGCGTCGCCGCGGCGGGATCTGTGCCGCGCGCGCGGCGGGCTGAGGCTGCCGCTGCGCCGGGCGGCGGCCGCGGCCGTGCCGTTCCCCATGCCCCATCCGCCCGCCATCCCCCAGCCGCCAGCGCCACCCTCAGGGCCGAAACTCCATACCTTTGTCGCATCCGCGCCCTCCCAGCTGACGCCGCCGCCGCTGCTTAGCCGGCCTGCGGAAGCCGGGCGCACCCCGCTGCCGCTCAGCCGCTGGTCCTGATGCTCCCGCCCCCACGCCTCCATGCCCTGCCGCCCGCCCCGCTGAGGTGAGGTGGCGGGAGGGGGCCCGCCCCGCACCGGCACAGGCGCGGGCCCCCACGCCTGCTGCTGCTGCTGCCACCGCGCCGTGCCGAGGCCGCCAGAGACGTCCGCCAGCACAACACCGTCGGCTGGGCGCAGGGTGCATGAGGGGCTGCCAGGGGCGGACCCAAGGTTGCCGCACCTGGAAGCGGCGCGGTCGGGCGGCAGGTTCCGTCGACTAGTGCAGCAATGGGCCCGGCACGCCAGCTGCACCATCGAGCAAAATGTTCCTGCGCGCCTTCCTTCCTGCTGGCATTAATCTCGCTCAAACCATCCACCGCAACCAAAACCCGCCACCCCACTGCGTGTCCCATCCTGTCTCATCTCGTGCGAAAAACCCTAAAACCGCCCACCCTGAGTCGCCGCAACCGCCCGCGCACTGCCCACCTGGCCTCGCAGGCGGCGGCCTCCCGGTCAAACTTTGACCACCAGTTGGGCTCGGGGTCCAGGCTCAGGCGCAGCAGGATGCGGTAGTAATGCACGTCCTCCTCCGCCAAAACACCGTGCCGCGGCAGTACCTGGGGGTGGGTGTGACAACATCGCAATGGCACGGCACACCAGACGGGAGCGAGGCGACGGCAGCACGCGGGGTGCATGGGGTGCCGTTTGGAGGTGGATAGGATGCAGCGCCCTGCCTCACGGCCACGGCTCAGAACGGGCGGGCGCGGATGGGCGTGCAGCGACTGTATATTGCAGGATCAATGGCCGCGGGCGGGGGCAGCCCCGCACCTGCTCGTACGCCTGCAGCAGCTTCACGAGCGTCAGCTCGCGCCCGCCGCTGCCCTGCGCGTACTCGCGCCGCGCGCGCTCCTCCGCGACAAGGATGACCTCCCTTATGATTTCCAGATCATAGGCCGATGGGAAGCTGCTGCCCTGCCCCGCCCCCGAGCTCAGCCCGGCGCTGCTGCCGACTGCGGCGCCGCCGCCTGTGCTTGTGTCGGCGACCGTGGGTGTCGCAGGATCCGGGCGCGCGGTGCGGCCCAGCGCGCCGCCGCCATTGCCGCTGTAGCTGCTGCGCCGCGCATCAGAGGGCGCCGCTGTGTCTGCGGCGTATTCATACCTGCGACGAAGAGCGAGGGGCGTTGTGGCACGATGTGCGGGATTGCCTGTCAATCGAGGGGATGTCGCATCGCCTGCTGCTTATCAGCATCACGGCAGGCCTGGAAAGCTGTCATCAATCACGACAGTGTGGGGGATCACCTCTTTGTTCCCATCACGCGCCCGTTTAGGCTGTGCACCCCAACGCTTTTTTGCTCCCTGCAACAAATGGCCGCCACCAACTCACCCGCCGCCCACGCGCTTCACGGTGTACACTGGCGGTGACTCGGGCGCTGGCTGCGGCTGCTGGGCGCTCCTACCCTTGCTGCCCAGCATGCTGATTGTGTGTGCCGGGCTGGGCGGACCATCCGGCTGTGGGTGGGGGTGAAGGTGCTGCAGCTCAGCACATCGACAATCAGGGAGACACCAGCGCAGCACAAGCGGCGAAGCAGTGGGTTGTCATGTCTCACCCGTGCAGCGTGGAAGGGCCCCAGAGATGCCGACGTCCCTGTTTGCGCTTTTGTCATACGCGCTGAGCTCCTTTGCACTCCAGCTATGATCCCCGTTCAAAAGTGCTGCAGGGGCCCCGCAGCCTCCCGAGGCTGAGGCCTCGCCACCAGCGCGTCATCTACGATTCATTTGATGACACACAAGACACAGATTGATAGACCCCAGATCGACGGTCAACACTTGTGCACTAAGAATTTACGAAAATTTCGAGGATCCCAAGTACCGTTCATTTCAACACGTTACCTTGCTGAACCGCCCTGACGTTTCGAGCAACCCGTCAATTGTTGAAAGGCGGGAGGAGAAGAACGAGAACAATACACTCCGGCATTGTGAGAGTATTCAAACTCTCTAAATGTTATGCTGTGATGGTGCATGGACGCGTCCTGGCCAATCAGGCCGCATGCCGGCCCGCAGCCACCACAGCCACCTGACAGGTGGCCATGTGCTGCCGTCAGTGACCCGTCGATGGCCTCCAACATGGCCCACACGCGCCCAGCCGGTGCCGCGCCGCCTCTTCAGCCGGACAGGCCTGCTGCTACGACTGCTCCTGCGCCTGCTGCTGCGGCTGCTGCTTCGGCGCCAGCACCTCCTCCAACCACAGCTGGACCAGGTCAGTGTCGCCGCGTGCGCATGCTGCCTGGACGAAAACGTATTGCACACACACGCTCTCCGTGCCGACGCTGCTCATGTGGCGCCACAGCTGGGAGCAGCAAGGCGCGTACCTCCCCTTGACCGCCACCATCACCGCCAGCAGGCCCTTGCGCACGAATGAGCGCACTTCAAGGGTGGGGGTTTGAGTGGGGATCGGCGGCAGCTGCGGTAGCTTGACCTGGCGGGGTGTTGATGTGTCCGCTGAGTTTGTGAGGACGCTGCCGACCAGCGACGCAAAGGTATCGTACAGATTCTCAGCCGCCAGACCCGGCACTCCTGGCGCACGTGCCGACGCGGGCTCGGGCTCGGGCGACGATTTAGGGGCGGGCGTGGGCTCCAGCGCGGACTCTGGCGCGGGTTCGGGCGCGGGCTCGGGGGCGGGCTCGGGCGCAGGCTCGGGCGCAGGCTCGGGCGCTGCTGCTGCCGCTGGCGCTGCCACCGCCGCTGCTAGAGGTGCTGGTGCTGGCTCCGCTGTTGGCTCAGCTGCCGCCGCTGCTGTTGGGGCTGCCGCTGCTGTTCGGGCTGCTGTTGGCGCCGCTGCCGGCGCTGCCGCCAAGGCTCCTGCTGCCACAGCCTCGCGACCTGCTGCACCACCTGCACGGCCAGCTGTATCAGCAGGCCCCCCCTTGAGCAATAATTCTCTGCCCGCATCTGGTCCGCTCAGCGGCGCCTTGCAGGAAGCTCCCAACCGCGCCTGGCCCGCCGGTGCTGTGCCTGGCACAGCTGCGATCCCAGCTGCAGCGGGCCGGCCGTTCGCGCCGCCCGCGGGCGACGGCTTCACTGTCGCTGCAGCAGAGTCGGACAAGCAACGCGAGCCAGAGGCGGCTGCGGCTGCAGCCAGCGATGCCTTCCCGGCTTCGTCTGTGCCCTCCACGTTGACACGTTTGGCCAGGGCGCGCGTTCGGCCGGCCCCGCTTGCAGCCGCCGCGCCGGTCAACGGCCCCAAGGGTGTCTCAGCCCTGGCAGCCAGGCGCGGCGGTTTTGGGGCCGCCACAGGTGTCAGCGCTGGCTTGGGAGCAGACGCGGCCCCGAGCTGCCGCAGCCGCCGCAGCCGGCGCGGCGGCTCGCTGCGCGGCCCCTCGCGCCCAGCCGGTGACGCTGCTGGCAGAAGCCCGCTGGCTCGCTCGCCGCCCTCCTGGGCCCCTTCGTCTGGGTCAAACTCCGCCGCCGCCGTCCTCAGCATGCGAGGCGGTGCCAAGGGCGCGCACACCACAGCGTCCTTGGGGCTGCACACAAAGGGCGGCGGCCCGTCCGCCGCCAGCTGCCAGTAGCAGGCGCCCAGCAGCAAATAGCCAGTGCACAGCCGCCTGCCAGCGACAAATCGCACGCGGTGCGTCGCGTGCGCGAGCTCGTCCGGCGGGGCCGCCTCGGCGGCCCCGTTGCCGCCGGCGCCGCCGGCACGGCCCGCTGGCGCGCCGAAGCCCGTCACCTCCGCGCACACCCAGCTGCCGTGGCGTCCGAGCTCGCAGCGCGGGCAGAGCGCGAGTGTGCTGCGGCGCCCGCGCTCTGCGCCAGCCGCGTCGCGCAGCGCATGCGACTCAAACACCCAGAGTCGGCGTCCAACCAGCGAGACGCCGCCGGCGGCGCACGCGGCGTCAAAAAGGTGCGCCTCGAGGCTTACTGGCTCGCGCGACCACCCCTCGGCGGCCGCGCCGCCGCCGCCTCCAGAGTCACCGCCGCC
>NW_014013559.1:19783-29282 GCF_000611645.1 Monoraphidium neglectum
CCGCCTCCAGAGTCACCGCCGCCATGTCCTCCCCGCCCGGACTGCCGCTCCTCATACACAAAGGCACGAGCGATGGCGGCGCGCCGCAGCTCGACGTCTGCGGCGGCGTTGGTCCGCTCGTCATTGGCGTCTGCGGAGGCCCAGGCGGCGGCGCGCAGCTCGCGCCAGGCAAGGGCGTCTGCATGGCGGAGCCATGCGAGCAGGCTGTGTACACATGTTGGGCCCCCGCCGTCGGCGCGCAGCGGCGTGCTGGCGCAGGCCTCGCATGCGCAGAGCACATGCAGATTTTCGACGCAGGCGCGCGTGGCCAGCAAGGGCCCGAGCAGCAGCGCCGACGCGCGGCCTGCGGCCGTCTGGAATGCCACTGCGCACAGGGGTCCGCCATAGCCGGGGGTGTGCAACAGTGAGAGAGCAAAGCGGCCCTCCAGATCGCAGCCAGCCCAACTGTGTGATCCTAGGACACTGCACGCGTAGTCTAGGGCCTTGCAAGGCGGGTGCTGCACAATGTCGCCGCCTGGCACGGCTGTGTCGACGCCGGGCACGCGCAGGCTTTCGTCGTGAATGCTGACCAGCCGCTCCTGCTCAAGCCAGTCGCCATATACTCGTATCTGCTTGGTTTGAGTCATAATTACAGCTGAAAAAGCCTGTGTACGCGCGTGCTGAGCGAGATGATCACAGCACGCATGCAGACGAGGCGCATGTACTACGGTGCGCTTGCATATAACACCCAAAGCCAAGATCTCAAAAAGCGTCTGTCTATGACCCTCAAAGCACTGAGCACACTCTCTGCAGGCTACGGGTGCGTGGGACACGGCAGGCCTGGCTAGTGTCTGTCAGGATCTAGCGCTTGATGCTGTTAGCTTAATCAAAACTGCTGATTCACCTGACATTGAGTCACTCATCGCAGCAACACAGAGACTGTTTGACCAAATCCAAACCCGTCGTCCTGGCTGAAGTGAGCCACAGCCGTGTGCTTCGCCATCACGGGCTGCGTCATACAGGGCACTGTCAAAAACTTGCTGACGGGCTGGCGGTGCGGCGCTGTATCGCGCCGGACCCGCGCGCAACGCTGCAGCCGCTGGCTGCGCAAGCATCTGGGGCGCGCTTGCGGGACAGGCCATGAGCGAACCCACGCCGCCCGAAGACGCCAGCGTCGGCTCCAGCGATGAGGGCAGCATAGAGCGCAACATCATCAAGAGCAGCGCGGGGCCCGAGCCCTTCCCGGGGATCCCGCAGCTGCCTCCGCGGCACCCCCCTGAGGCTGGGCAGGTGCTGCTGCGCTTTGACGTGGAAGAGGTGGGTGCACACGATTGAGAAAAACACGATTGCGTGGTGCATGCGCCGTGTCAAGTTCGGTATGCTGGGCGCCGCCGCAACCCGCCTGCAGCTCGACGTGTGCACACACTCGTCGTGTCGGTGGTGCGCGCCCGTGGCACACTATCCACCCCAGTCCGCACCCCTGAGGCGCCCCGCGCCCCGCCGCCGCGCGTCGCAGGGGCACTGCTGGGAGCTGACCGCCACGGGATGGTGCTGCTTCTGGTCGCTGCTGTGCACAGTGCCCATCTGCTGCTGCCTGCCCTGCATCGCGCCGTGCTCCATGTGCCACCCGCGCTTCCAGCGGCCGGTGTACGGCTATCCGATACAGTGCCAGATCATCACAGAGCTCACGCCCCTGCCGAAAGGCGAGGCACCCGCGGCCAACGGTATCGCTCAAGACGGCACCCCCCTGGATGAAAGCTTGCAGCCAGAGGACGCAGCGGTGTCGTCGGCACCTCCCACGCCCAAGGCGGCGCCAGCCGCGTTCAGCGGCCCGCTGCCCTCGCCGCGGCCGCAGTCCATATTCGTGCCGCCGAGCGCGGTGCCGGCGATCGGCTTCTCGATAGCTTCCCCTGGCTACCCACGCTACAAGCCCGAGCCTCATGGCGGCGTCGCGAGCTCCGCTGGCGGCAGCGCACCCAGCAGCGCCGCGGGCACGCCCCGAAGCACGCTTGGCGGCGGCAGCGCGGGCGGCGGGTTGCAGTTGCGCGTGGCCACGCCGTCCCCTCTGCCGCTCCTGTCGATGCCGCGGGAGGGCCAGCCAACACACTTAGGCCCGCCGACGCCGCCTTCAACACAGCAGCAGCAGCACCAGCACCAGCACCAGCAGCACACGGGATGGCTCAGCCCTCAGCAGTCTCCGGGCGTCCATCACCCTGAGAGGGGCGGCCTGTCTCCGCAGTTAGAACTGGAGGAGGAGGGCGAGGCGCCGTGCAGCGGCCCTGTGCCGAGGACATTCAGCGGCCGCGCAGCAGGCGTAGCAGGTCAGCAGCAGCGTCACCAGCACCAGCAGCAGCAGCATTCAGTGGCGGCGCCCAGGACGGCTCTTGCCGGGCCGCGCGGCCAGCAGCAGGCAGCCTCGCAGGACGGCACCTGGGGTTCGCGCCAGAACAGCCGCCACATATCGCTGGACGGCGCCACCGCCGCGTCTTCGTGAGCCGCCAGCCGGCGGCCCCGGCAGCGTGGCCGGGCGTGACGTGCTTTCCGGCGTCGCGCGCGGCCGCTGCGCCGGGCCGTGTCCGCTAGGCAGGAGCGCGCAGCTGGGTTTTTGGGGCGGTCATTCACGGGGCCCTGGCAGCCCCGCTGCACACGGCGTCGATTTAATCTCCTACCTTTTTTGCCTGGTGGGCAGCAGGACCGCTATGCATGATGTTAATGCCAGTCAGCGCTGTCCGCAAGAATGCGGGGCCGCAGGGCGCCGGGGCTCGGGGTGCATGTGCACGTAGGGAAGGGTGCAATTGGCCTGGGCGTGCCCAGGCAGCAGGCTGACTGCATGCGTGAACGAGCGCCTCGCAACCCGAACGCGGCTGCTGCGCGCGGCCCATGCGCGCGTGACGCCATCACCACCGCATTTCTCGGTACTCAAAGGGGCTTCTTTAGTTTGGCTGGTTTCTGGTTTTTTTAGAGAGCCGTGCACTTTGAAGCACCGACATGCCGCCGCCACGCGTTACCCTGATGGCCGCCACCACTCTGCGCCTTGCATCGCCCTGTTGCGCCTCCGCTTTCACCCTGCCCTATCATTGGCATGGCTGGGGCGCACGTGACAGCTTCTCTTCCTGTCGTGCACTATTCTGGCTGGTCTGCCAAGCCTGAGTGGCGACGCGGCCCTCTGCTTGTCGGTTTCGCAAGCTGCTCCTGTCTGGGTCACCTGATCAAGAAAGGAGTCGTGGTTTACTGATGCTGAGGCGGTTATAAGTGTCTATAAACATGCAGCAAGGCAGCGCCTATGTTGGTGGGCCGAGGAAATCGACAAAGAAGCAACCAATAACTCGCGCTTTCAAGTTGGTGCGCCCAGCAGCCACAAAGACGCCGGTCGCTTGCAGGCACGCTGGCAAGGGGAGCACTCCGCAACGAAAGCGCTTGTGGGTGGTGGGACCATCCAAGCATTGCGTTGCCACGGCCGATCCCGCAGCGTTCACGGCACAAAGGTGGGGCGAAACGGCGCCAGTGCATGCCCGCGCCTTCGGCGCAGCAAGCCGCATCTAGATAGAGCAGCGTACGTGAGAAAGCAACATGATCAAGAACAAACAAGACCTTAATATTAGAAAAGCGTCAAGGATCAATTAAATACATGCTGTGGAACCTGGCCAGGGCCTCTTTATGCGAGTGCTTGCAGATTCAAAGGTCAGAGGATGCACCGACAGCCACCGGCTCACTCGCCATCTGGCAGGCCCACGCGTGCGGGCGTTGTTTGTGTCCTTGCAAATTGCAAAGGATCAGCATCATTATCAGGCTGGCCTGAGGGCTTGGGCCCAGGGCCTTCCGCACACTGGAGCTTCACCAAATTGCCGGACGATATGCACAAATAACAGAGGCGCACAACCAATGCAGAATTTTGCGGCGCGGCCAAATGGTTGGCGGCGCCGCCGCCCCGGAGCCAGCCTGCGAAGGTTTTTTTGAGGCCTACCTGCCGATGCGGCAGTGGCAGCCTGCAGTGGGCCTCAACTCAAGGGAAACCTCAGCTCAAAGGGATTATTCGAGCCGCACAAGGGGGGCGCAGTGTGTGCGTTTGTATTTTTGGATGACAGATAAAATCCTTGATAGTCAAGCAGGGGACCAGGCAAGCAAAAGCTGCCAGGGAGCCTGCCTGTTTTGAAATGGTTAGCGAAAAACGTGCGTATCTTGACAGTCCACTCACATTAAGCCTGCCCTCTGGGCCCAGACCGAAGGGACAGCAAACCTGCTCGGCAGCATGTGCACCCTGCTCCAATTGCCTGCACGCCAACGCAGCGCGGGCCAGGGCAGCGCGCAGTGCTGAGTGCGGCCCCTCGCCGTTTCCGCTGCTGCGCGCCCTGCAGGCGCCTTCACTGCCGCGCAGGCGCCACCACCAGCACCGCCTGGCCGGCCGGCAGCTTGATCCTGTAGATCGGCGCGCCGCCGGCCGCCGACCTTGAGGGCTCGACGTTGATGATGCTGCGCGCGTTCCGCGGGACCGCGTCCCTAGTGCCTGCAAACGTCTGCCCGCGCCACGTGACGCCCCACGCTGACGTAAGGCCGCCCTTGTTCTTCAGCCAGCTGGCCTCCGCCTTCGCGCCAGGCCGCGCCCCCTGCAGCGCGAGCTCGACCAGGCAGCCGCGCTCCGCGTCTTTGTTGACGATCGCGACGCGGACGGAGCGGCCGCGGCCGGCGCTTGCGGCGGGCGATGAGCCGTCGGCGCCGGGGCTGCCGACCAAAGCCCAGATCTTCGGGATGCGTAAAAGGTGCGGGGCCAAAGTGGGGAAGGGGCTTGAGAGAGGGCAGACATATGCAGGGCCGTTGTCGGCTTTGGGGACGATGGAGGAGCACCCCAGGGCCGAACAAGCAAGGCCGATGCAGCTTCATGTTTGAAGGGTGGCTTTGAGCAACGTGCAATGTGCCTGGCATCAACGGGCCAACTGCGGGTGCGGCAGCTGCTGGGTGTCTGGGGAGTGGACGCATGGTCAGCTGGAGCCCGATCAAAGCTGCTCTTCCAATTGCAGCTGCTCCATTGACAGCAAAGCGCAGGAAGCGCAGCACGAACCTGGCGCCAGTACGGCCTGGAAACTGCTGGCCAACAAAATTCAAGCCGAGGTTCCGCACCTTGACGTCGTCGCCGCAAGGGCTGGCGTCCTTTGTGTGGCGCCGGACCTTTGCAAAGCGCACGTCGTTGCCCCTGGTGGCTTCAAGAAACAGCAGGTAGCCGTACCTGAGAATCCGCGTATAAAACGGGAGGGGAGGGCGGGAGACTAAAGCATGAGCCCAAATGGGGGTGGGGTGAGCACTGATGGGATGCGCGGGAAGACGCTTTGACGGCAGGGGGGTCCGCCCAATCGCTCATTGAGGGACAGGCAGACGCACAAAGGCAAGACGCCGGTTGGTTAATCACCAGGAAGAGAGCAAAAGGTGAAGCCAGGGCTACCGTTCATCCGTCCCCGGCGCGCTGTGTGGCTAGCTAACCGCTCACCAGGGGGCGTGCACGGAGGGGTAGGGCTCGTCAGGGTTGCCCATCCGGTAGTTGGTCTGGACACCCACTGCAGGTTTTGGTTGAAGGTGGTGTTTTGCTGGGGTGCGTGATGGGGCTGCATATCACAAGCAGCCCACAAAGCAGGAACTGAGGACATCATCTCGCCAGCTTTACACATCCTTGATGTGTGTTCCCCAGCGCTTACCGTTTCTGGGCTGCTGGACCGCCCACCCGTGTGGCTGCAAGCGCTGCATCCACTCCAGCATGGCCGCTTTGCATGCGCGCTAGTGAAGCCGCACGGCGCAGCGCGAGGGCTCACCGTAATTTGGGCCGCCCCTTCCAATATCGCCGCCGACGCCCCAATGCATGTTGACGCCGCTGGCCCCCGCGTTTGCGAATTCAAATGTTGTGTCTGCTGTCCACAGCGCGGCGCCAAACACGTCGGACACGCCGGGCCGGCCGCCGCCGACAGCGCTGTTCGTTTCGGATACACGGAGCTCCAGGCCACCACGGGCGGCAGCTCTCTGCGATGTAAGCAGGAGCAAACGGAGTGCAAAGGTACGGCCTGGATCAGCAGCTGCAGGGCTACGGAGTGCAGTGTATCGTGTTGGGGACAAGCGCGCCGCCGCTGGGGCGAGGCTGCTGGCCAGCAGAGAGGTGCCACGGGTGCAGGGACGCCCTTGCCTACGCTCAGGCAACCATTGGGCACCCCGCAGTGGCCCGTGCAACAACGTGCCTGCAGCACCCCGAACTTCTTGATGGCTGCCCGCAGCTTCTCCTCATCCAGCAGGGACGCCATGCGGTTGGGGCTCTTGCCCAGATAGGTGTAGTAGTGCACGGACAGCTGCGGGTGAGAGGGTAGTGTTCAAATTTAGGGGAAGTTAAGGGATGTTGGGGGAAAACGTTATGGAACTTCAAAAGCTTCGGGAGCATGCAACATTTGCGCACCGGTGATGGCCATTGCAGCGTGCACTCCTGGCATTCTGTGTGAACGCGCTGTTTGTGCCTACACACGCAATCGCAAGCATTCCCTGAATACGCCGCATGCAGGCGAACGCACACATGCGCACAGATTAACGTACGCACACGCATGTGCATGCGCATGCACATGTGCGCATGCGCCCCCCCCCCCACACGCACACACACATGCACACTCTCTCTCTTTTTCTCTTTCCCTCCCCCTCCATCTCTCGACGTGCGTCTGACTCTCTCGACCGTGATTGCAAACCTGCACACGTGCATGAGCACGCATGCGTCTGCGCATGCGCACACAGCGATGCCCACAAAACGCACCTCTCTCAGGTAGCATGACCCTGTCTTGGCCAGCGCCACCAGCGACGTCGGTGCTATCGCCAGGTTGTGCCACGACGGACCGATGAACACCGCCCGCGCCCCTGACGCAGGTCCACGGCCGCCTGCGCGCCCGTCCGCTGCACCCAGGGCCGATCCGGAGGACACCACGGCGCCTGCTGCTGCTGCCGTCGCGTCGACGGCGTCCGCCGTCAGAGATGAGTCAGACTCTTCAGCTTGATCGCCCGCGTATGACGCGTCCAAGGTGACCGCGTCCGCAGAGGTTGCGGCTTCGGCCTCCGCTGCAGAGTGCATGCGGCGTCCAAAGCCTGGGATGGGCAGGGAGCGAGCGGGTGAGAAGGGCGTGACACTGGCTGCAAATTTGAAGGACCCCAGCATGCGCTCTGCGCGCGATGGAGGTCAAGTCAGGTGCTTGACCTGACCTCACAGTCAGGTCAAGAGAAGCAAGGGAAGCGACTGCAAGGCCCTTGAAGCACACGTTTGCACGAGTCCGTCCCACACAACGCAATAGCTGACGCCTGCATGGACATTTCTTGCCGGCCTGCGCCTCTCACCAAAGAAGGGGAACAGCGGGTTTGCCGCCCCCGCCTGCGCCGCCTGCTGAGCCGCTGGCGCTGCCACAGGCCTGGCCGCCCCGTCGGCGGACGAGGCGCTTGCTGCTGGATTGACCGCCGCCACCCTCTTCGCTGCCGCAGCAGCTACTGGCCCTGCAGTTGCCGGCAAGGGTCCCCGCTCTCCGACATAGTTCGTGGTCCCTCCCCGCATGTCGCCGCCTGATCTGGCGTTTCTGGCAACATCCACCATCCCAGTGTTATCCCTGTCACCAGGAGCCTGCGGCAGCCGGCCTGGGGTGCCCCCGTTCATCCTGGCCAGCCAGGGCAAGCCAACAAAGGGAGCAATGCCCGACGACCGAGCAGGGGCCAGAGAGGTGACGGGCGATGCGCTTGCGGGCTTGGGCCTGGGTCCAGGCTTGGGCTTGGGCGGGGACGTGAAGTTGCCTGGCAGCTGGAGTCCGGGGTCGCACCCGCTGAGGGCGCTGGCTGTCCGATGGAATTGGGCAGCGTAGCTGCGGAGTGGAGCGGAGCAGGGCCCGAGGTGGCGCGTGTGGCAAGGAGAGGAGGTGATCTACATAATTAATGCAGCGGAGGCCAGTGCGTTGGCGTGCAACCGACATGCAGCACCAAGTAGGGAGCCGCCCCTGCGCGCTGCGGATTGGGCTGCAACTTGCTCCTGCAGCCAAACTCACTTGTTGAAACCCTTGTGCCACCTTTTGAACCTGTCAAAGCCTCCCAGCCTCAGCGGCCACAAGTCTGTGGGACGGAGGCAAGGGGGGGGGGGTGGATGGGATGTTGAGGACGTCCGGCGAGACTGGCTGCTGCATACCCGCGTGGGCACTTGGGCTGGCCAGGCCGCTCCCCAGAAAATCAGAGGCCCTCGATGCTGATGACAACGACACACACACATACACACACACACACACACGCACGCACACGCACACGCACACGCGCGTGCGCGTGTGCGCACGCACACACACACATACAGAGAAAGAGAGAGAGAGAGAGAGAGAGAGAGAGAGAGAGAGAGAGAGAGAGAGAGAGAGAGAGAGAGAGAGAGAGATACCCACACACGGAGAGACAGACACACGCACATGCAAACAGACACACACACACAAACACACAAAGAGAGAGTGAAGCAGACACAGACAAACACACACACACACACACACACGATACAACCGTGATTAAAAACGCCTATTCCCACGCAACCTGGGCAGACGGCCATTCGCTACAGCCAAACTCACCCGGCTCATTGCCCAGGGCAAATGCAAAAATGGAGCCTCCCAGGTAGATCTTGGACACCTCAACGATGCCCTTTGCTATCTGCATGTCACCAGACCGCAGCGGGAGCCCAATGAGGAATCGCACGTTCGTCGCTTCCGACAGCTTCCTCAGAGCTTCCCACGTGGCTGGTGGGGGCACGGCCCTGAGGCTCTCCTGGCTGTTGCCGCCGATGCGCATGATAGGGCTCGGGCCAAGCTGCTTGAACACGCGCGCGAATGCGGCAAGGCTCTGAGGGGTCTTGGCGTACTCTCCGATGTTGGTCCACTCATGACTCGTGCCGAGGAAGTCGACGGGGACACGGCGGCCGAGGGCACCAGTGGATGCGTCAACCGTGACAGACAGCGAGTCGTATGGTATTTGACTCAGCCACCCGCTGATGTCCACTCTTTCATCAACCTTGCCATAGCCACCCTCCGGGACACGCTGGCGCTGTGCTACCGGTTTTGCCTCTGCTTTGAGCACCCTTGCTGCTATCTCCTGGCCACCGCTGGAGGTCGAGCTGTTGACCTGGGCGCCGCGTCCTGCTGGTGCCGCCAGCTCGCGCTTCAACATTAGCTGCAGCAGCGCCACTGTTGTAGCGTCCTGGGACTCGGGCGGCTGATATCGCTGCGCCGCCCAGGATGCTCGCTCTGCCGCGGTCGCGGGGCCTGCGGCGGCTGCTGGCCTGTGCGCTGTGGCACCCTCTGGCTTGTTGATGGGAGATGCCTTCTTGGAAGCCACCACTGTCACTGCGGTCGCCGCACGTAATGCAGCAGCCATCCGTGCCTTGTAAGCATCCCCTGTCTCTTGACTTTCGTCCCGCACGCAGCGCCCCGCCGCGCTGCATGACCGTGCGGCGGCTTTATCGGCGGTTCCGCATAGTGTGCCGATGGGTGAAGGAGCGCAGGAC
>NW_014013559.1:29447-48093 GCF_000611645.1 Monoraphidium neglectum
CAGGACGACAGCCCGGGTGCAACCGCCGCTGCCATGTCGAGCTTTATGCATTTATCTGACAGCCCTGAGCAGAGGTCTGAAAACATGCAGGGGGCAGGGGGGCACGAGGGGGGAGGGCGGCGCACATTGCGTCATGATCACCGTGCTTCACAGGTCAATGCCGCCCCGCCATGGAGCGGGCACCGGTCCTGCTGATCCCCCTTGGCAGGCTCACCGTCATACACCCCACAAAGGTGCGATTACCTAGATTATTGCTGCTTTGGGGAGGGTAACTCACATGATGCGGCGTCTAGCTTGCTCCAAATCGCCGATGCCGCCTCGCGCTCAGATGGCGACGAAGCCGTGACATATGAGCTGCACAAAAGGCGAGTCTCGCTGTCGAGTCCCCTACACCAGTCGCGCAGGGCCTCCCCATCAGCCCTCCTCGCAGCCGGAACAATGCAGACCAGCGCTGCGAGCAGGAGCGTGCGCGCAGGCCACCACCTCATAGCAATCACCGTTGCATATTTATATAAAATTCCCGTGAACAGATGTCCGCGGGTGCTTGTGTTCAGAGCAACCCCCACCGTGGCGACACCAGCTGCCACAATCGCTTCGCCTTGGGCCAACCCAATATGCCCAATTACCTCATTGTCGCGGGCCGCTGCCATGCCTCTAGATAAGACCTCTAAGCAGACTTCCTACCATTGTTGAAGTCATGAAAGTATACTTCAACTACCTTGGAGTTGTAGTCGGCCGACACCGTCTCACCGGGGATCCGCAGTAACAAGTGTGCGGCAAGCAGCAGAATGCACAAAGCGAGTGGAGTATCCCTGCCCGTGACCTGTCCGCCGATACTTGCAAGTCAGGATGCTTGCGTGCAGAGAACGTGATGAGTCTCCTGAGCTCAAGGCGGGACGTCCCGAACCGGGCGCTTCACTCCAACCAGCGGTTGCTGGTGAAACCCCCAAACAATGACAGTTCACGGCCATGGCATTGAATTGAACTGCAACATGTGCATCAGGTGTGTGTCCCGTGCGCATGCTTGTGCCCGTGCATGGAGCCGATGGGATCCGACGTTCATTGGACCAGCACCTGTGACACGTGCTGCATGAGGTGGCCGGCACCGTGCGCGACAACAGATTAGGCGCATTACATTGGATTACGGTACATCATTCCCATAAAACTCATACAGTTTACTCGGCTACCGTCGATTTTGCTGCGTCGTGTGTCGCTCTTTTCCGAGCTATCCGTCAAAGGATGCTTCCCCCGTGTCCCTCTTGCATGTAGGCGCAGCAGTTTCGATGTGGTTGCTGCAGCTAGAGCCGGATCTGGCGCTCCTGCAGTCGGCACAGGCAGCGCTGGAGAGCAGCGGCTTGCACATCGCGGCCACGTCGGCGGACGACGGATTTCTTGTGCTGAGCTTGGGGCATGACATCAAGACAGCGGGCCTGGCAGAAGAGGTGTCGCAATGCTACCAGGTCGTCGAGCGTGTTCAGGTGCGGGGACGCGTTCCTGTCCCTGCATAACCGCCCCCCCCCCCTCGCCCTTTGCGACGCTCAGCCAGTGCCCGTCTTTTGCGCGAAGGTGACCGACGAAGTGGCCGCGGCAGCAGCGGCAGCGGTGGCGGCGCTGAGGTGGCGCGGCGGCGAACCTGCTGCTGTTGCAGTGGGGGAGCCCCTCATCGACGCCCTGGCCAGGTGGCTGGCATGACGCCACGGTGGAGCTCTCTGCGCACATGCTGACGCAGCGGCCTTGCCGTACCCCTGTGCGTAACGCTTTCTATTCAATGATTGCAATTGAGAATCTCATCTCGCTTCTGGTCTCACCCTGTCAGCAGGCGCCCGTTTGACACCCGCCCTCGCAACCTCGGACGCGCGCGCAGGGCCGGCCTGCTGAGGGCCAGCTTCCCGCTCCGCGACCCCGCAACGCTGCACCGGCTGCGCGCCAGGGCCCTGCGGAGCGTGCTGCTGCCTGCCACCGCCTTCAGGTCATGCCACCCCTGGCACAGGGGCACATGTCTCAGGGAGCAATCGCATGCAGCCGGCCGGCCGCGTGCCGCGTTCGTTCTTGCGGCACGTGTCTGTCGCTCGCCCCTCGACGGGGCTCAGCTGTTTGTGTTCAGCGCTCCCTCCACGTGTTCAGCGCTCCCTCCACTTTCAATTGATGAAAAGCGTGTCTCAAAGGCCCCCTGACAAAATTCCACCGCAGGTCCTACTTTGGTGATTGCATAGGATTCTACTGCGCCTTCGCCAACGCCGTCCTGGCCTGGCTCCTGGCGCCGGCCGTGCTCTCGGCGTACCATGCTCTGGCCGCCTGCAGACGAGCAGGTGCGACCACCGGGGGTGCACATGCTCTCGCATTCGTGCGTAGCGCCGTGCAGTGATTTGACATGTACTGGTTGAGCAAGCTGTGCTGACGCCCGCAGCCTGTTCTGTCGGACGGCCTTTGCTTTCACAGCTGTGCGTCATCGCAGCTCCGAGTGACGACGCGGTGCGGCCGCCCTTCGAGTGCGCGTCACCTTGAAGCACACGCGTGCGTGCGCATCGCAGGCGGCGTTGTCCCCAGCGACGACCCGTGGGCGCCGGTGGTCAGCTGCTTCTGCGTGTTGTGGGGTGCCCTGGGGCTCAAGCTGTGGGTCCGCCAGGAGGCGTGGCTCGCGCTGAGGTGCGCTGGGCGGGGTCTGGCTGGTGCAGCGCGCTGCTCTACTTCATGGCGCACCATCATTGCTGTGGCCACGGCCCCCGTGCCAGCAAGAAGGGGCTGTGAGACAAGGCAGCGGCCGTCGCCCTGCCAGCAGTTGCCGGCCCGGCGCGCTTGCCTGGTCCTGCGTACCGGGGAATACGGGCTTTCCAGTGTCGTAGCCCTGGCCCCACACTGAGGCGGCGCGCATGCACACGCGTGCGCATGCCTGGACCCACAGGTGGGGGGTGTCCCCCTTGTCAGCAGAGCCCGGCAGGGACGACCTGGCGCCCGGCTTCCGAGGTGGGCTTGCTGGCATTCACAGCCACAAGTGTTTTGAACAGGCTTGGCTGCGGTTGCGGCCGGCGTCCTCCAGCAGGCCGCACGCACGCCCCGGCTCTCCCCCCTGCCTGACAGCAGACTAATCGACGGGCCGTTGAACCGCTCCTCACAAACATAAGACACGCAGAACAGTCATTGCTCACTCGGCCCTTGCTGACCGCGCAGGCTACCCGCGCCGCAGCCCGGTCACGGGGGCGGTGGAGCTGCATTACCCGGCCCTCAGGCGCGCCGGCCGTGCTGTCCTGAGCGCGGCCGCGACCGCGTCGCTGCTCGCGGCTGCCGCGGCCCTGCTGACCTGCCTGCTCAACTTCCAGGTGCGCTAGGGGATGTTGGGGCGTCTTGTTGCAGGGACGCCCGAACGCCGCGAGAATGGGGAAACGTTGCTGTTTCCGTCTGTGAGCTGCAAATCCCTGGCCTGCACTTGTAGTGCATTTTGGTGTGACACACGCGGGCGGCTGCGCGGTCTTCAAATACCTGCAGCAGAGGAGAATTTTTGGCACTCCAGGCAGCAGGCATTGATGGGCCCCCAGCTCTTCCTCCCAATTTCCTGCTGGCCGTGACGGGTTCATGTTGCCCGCACTCATGCTCTGGCGCTCGGCTGCTCGCCGCCGCCACGCAAAACATGGCACCGCCGCACGGCCTGACAGGGCTCCATTAACGAGCGGCACTGGTGGCTCTACGTGCGGCCGCTGGCGGCGTTGCGGGGCCCGGGTGAGCTGCTGCCGTATTTGGGAAGGCCGGGACGCCGCCAGCAACCCCAGGAAGCACGCGACACAGCACTTGCCCTGTCTGATGCCTGGACCCTGCAGTCAGTCGCAGCAATGCACGGCCCACTTGCAGGCAAGCCCTGCTGCCTGCCCAACCATCAGGTGTCTGTGTTAGGCGACGTCAGCCAGGCGCGGTGATGCGCAAACCGGCTTGACGTGGTCCAGGGACGGGGTGCACACTGTAGTGTCCATGTTCACTATCAAACCGCCCGCGACACGCTGCAGGCGGCCCCTTTGCGCCCGACCCCAAGCGGCTCGGCCCCCTGCAGTTTGTGCCGCTGGCTGTGCGCGTCATGGCCACCTGGACGTTCACGACGTTCGTGTATGTGTGAGTCCGAGCGCTGGTTTGGGCCATGGCGCTTGAAGTTGTGAGCTTATGTGTGCGTTCGTGCGTCTGCGTGTGTGTGTGTGCGTGCGCGTGTGTGTGCGTGTGTGTTTTTGTGTGCGTGCGTGCATGTGCATGTGTGTGTGTTTGTGAGTGTGTGTGTGTGTGTGTGTGTGTGTGTGCATGTGCATGTGCACGTGGGTGTGTGTGATCATACATACGTACACTGCAACGGTCTTGTTCCGTCCTCGCGTGGCACGATTGTGAATCAACGGCAGAGTGCAGGTTGAGTTGAGGCGGTCGCAGCTGAACCAGTTGCACCCAAGCCTCCACTGAAAACA
The DNA here is from genome assembly GCF_000611645.1 of Monoraphidium neglectum. Taxonomy (NCBI): domain Eukaryota; kingdom Viridiplantae; phylum Chlorophyta; class Chlorophyceae; order Sphaeropleales; family Selenastraceae; genus Monoraphidium; species Monoraphidium neglectum. The sequence goes on from NW_014013559.1 coordinate 33,884, forward strand.
TCAAGCCCTGCCCCCGCGTCCTGCGTCCTCCTACTATGCCGCGACCCCAGCCCCCTGGCGCGGCGCCTGACGGCTTTTGAGAACCACCGCGCAGCAGCTGAGCGGACGTCGTCTCTGCAGGCCAAGCGCTACGCGTTGCAGGCGCGCGCACGCTCGCGCCTGCCCCAGCCGCGGTCTCGCGCAGGGGGATGCGAGGTTGTGCCAGTGACGGGGTTGCTGTGACGTTTCCATGCCTCTGTGGATGATGTGCGGTGCATCACTTGCACTTGTGCGACTATTCACTTCAGGCCCTTCCAATTAACTGCCACAAGCATGCGTCCTACCCCAACCCACCCCAAACGCCCCGCATGCAGGCGCTCCTCGACTTCTCTCCCTTCCTCTACCTCGCCCTCTTCACCGCCGGCGGCCTGCCCGCCGCGCGGCGCGACGTCGGAAGCTTCTTCCTGGCGGAGGGAGCACGTCGCATAGCGACAGACTGGCTGATGCCGCTGGCGCTGCGCTGGCTCCGCAGTCGCGCCTTGGCACGCGCGGGCGGGGGCGTCTTTGGCGGCGGCGGCGCGGGTGGGGGGAGGACTGCAAAGGGGAGGACGGCTGGCGGCGCAGGGGCCGAAGAGGGCAGCGGCAGCGACGCGGCCTGCGTCGAAGGCAGCAGCAGCAGCAGCTCTGGAGCCAGGCGGCGGCGTCAGGGCCGCCAGCCGTACGCAAACGGCGCGGGCGGCAGCCCAGAGGGCGGCAGCGGCGGCGCCGGCGGCGGCGGGCCTGCCGCGGCGCTGCTGCGCCTCGCGGCGGCCGACACGGCACGCCCGCCGCTGCCTGATGGCGGCAGCATGTTTGAGGACGTGGCGGCCCTGGTGCGCGACACGGGGCTGGCCGCGGTGTTCGCGTCCGCGCTGCCGCTGGGGCCGCTGCTCTGCCTGGGCCTGACGGCGCTGCGGCTGCGGCTCGACGCCCTGAAGCTGCTCGACGGCTGCCGGCGGCCGGCGCCGCGGCGCGCGGCGGGGGTCGGGAAGTCGTGGCGCGCGGTGATCGCCTGCCAGGTGCGGCAGACCGCGCGCGCACGCAGACAGGCCTGACTTTCGGCCGGCGACGAGTCGCTTTGAGTTTGCGCGCAAGGGATCGATGAACAGCAAACAGACCTGACACCGCATTTTGCACTGAATCTCTGCTGCTTCCTCCAGTGCTTGCGATCCCAAGGTATCTGCCTTACGGGGACCTCCGCTCTGACCGAAACCCCCATTCCGCACGCCGTGCTGCGCCGCGCGCAGGTCCTGGCCAGCATTCTGTCCACCTCCCTCATGGCCGGCCTCGGCAGCCGCCAGCTGCAGACCCTGCTGCCTCCAGCCCTGCAGGACGCCGCCGCGCAGGTTGCCCTCTCGGCGGCCTCCCCCAACAAGCTCGTGGATCCCCCAGGGCCCTCTTTCCCACACTCACAAAGCGGCTCCCCTCCCACCGACGCCGCCGACGCACTCTCCCGAGCCGCGTTGGCGGCTGCCGCGGCCGCGGCGGCGCTGGACGGCGCTGCGGAGGGCGGCGGCGGCGGCGGCGGCGAAGGGGGCGCCGTGTTTGTCGCGGCGGTGTCGGGCGCGCACATCGGGGGCCCGATGGTGCTCGCGCGGCCGGGGCCGCTGCTGCTGGCTGTGGTGCTGGAGCACGTTCTTCTGATAGCCGTGCTGCTCATCCACTTCTGCATACCTGACGAGCCGGAGGCCGTGAGGGCGGCCGCAGCCCGCCTTCAGCTTGAAGCGCGCCAGAAGCGGGTTTCGTCCGACGGCTGGGGGGCGGCCGCTGCGGCGCCGGCGCCGGCGGCGATGCGGCTGCGGGCCATGAAGGGTGGGCTGCCGCCAGCTTTGCCGCCTGCTGGGTAAGTTTTCAGGGCCCAGGAGCAGGAGCAGCAGCAACGGCAGCAGCGGCAGCGGCAGCGGCAGCGGCAGCGGCAGCGGCAGCGGCAGCGGCAGCGGCAGCGGCGGCGGCGGCGGCGGCGGCGGCGGCAGCGGCAGCGGCAGCGGCGGCAGCAGCAGCAGCGGCAGCGACGGCGGCGGCGGCAGCGGCGGCAGCAGCAGGAGCAGCGGCAGCAGCAGGAGCAGCGGCAGCAGCAGGCTGCATGGCGCGTGTGTGGGCATTTGGGGTCACTGGCAACCGCCATTAATGTGTGCTGAAGCGTGTGGCTACATGTAATACTCTGGTGTACAATGGCAGGCGCTGGAGCCAGCCGTTCACCGCCGTGCCGCTTCATGGAGCCGCCAGTCGCAAGCCAGCGGCTTCCTCAAAGCACGACACAGCTGCAGGTGTGCCGCCGTGGCAGCGCAGATGCAGGCGGCCAGGACACGGTGCTGGCTGGGCGATCGAATTGCGTATGTTTCAAGACCCTCAAGGCAAGTTGCCACTGCTGCACTCAGTGCTTTGAAGCGCGCAGCCCCATGTTCCAGAGCGCACAGCGGCAGGAATGCATTTGGCAGTCGTGAGAGCGGTTGAATTTTCAAGCTTTTCTGCCCACTCCGGTAAGCGTTCATGCTGCCCGTTGCAATTCGCAAGTGTATGCTGGTCCGTGCAGTTCAGTAGTGAACAGTTGTCAGACCTCGCACATCCCTGTGGCATAGCAATACACACCATTGCGCGAGTGGCTCAGCAGGCCCAGCCGTAAGAGCCGCAGGCACTGCCAGGGCACAGCCGTCCGCGCTTGTGCGACAGCAGCGGTGTCAGCAGGGTGTGTCATGTTGGCCTGCTGCCGCTCAAGTGCATCCTCGATCACAAGCACATCCAAATTTGCGGCAGTACTACTGGCTGGTTACACAGGTTCTTGAAACAGCGGCAGCGCCCACGTCCGGCCGCTTGCAATGACTGCAGAATGAAGTGTTTAGGCTTCAGTTCAGGAGGAGTCCACAGAGGTGAATGAGTATGGTACGAGGTGCAGCCACACAGAAGCTGCCGCCCACAAGCAGCCTGGCCATCATCTCAAAAGCAAAAAGGACAGCACCCATTCAAACCAGCTGTCTTGCGCTCACACCATCCTCAGCTCGGCCACAGAGCCCTGGCGCAGGGGCACCCAACAACCGTGGGCGGCACGCACCCATCAGTCTCACGCTACACAGTCAGAGTGCCCCGCCGCAGCCGTCACGAATGTGGTCCGCACCTCATTCAATGAGCAAACCAAAAACTGAGGTTGAAAAAACACAGAAATTCTTCAAGTGCTGATGAGTTTGCTCCTGGCCAGCATGCGACCGGTTTGGCAGGTGACCAACTGCGCCACACCTCTCGAGGACAAGCGAGGGGGTGGCAACCGATTGGATAATGTCAACGCGTGCCCGCAGTAACGAGAATCACAAGTGGTAAGTGCACATTCCAACGGGCCGGGCGCACCGGCACTCTCCCGTCGGTGCGTTGTGGAAGGCTCGATCACCGCAGCACAGCAACCGTTGGTAGGCAAAGCCTGTCGTGCGCAATTACACAGTGCGTGGCCCTGCCTTGGATAACATCAAAGCTTATCACCTGCGGCGCAACAGGGGCGATTACATAAAGCGAGTGAGCATGTGATTTCTGGTGTTGAGGTTAAGCTCAATTTGGCTTGTGCTTCATTACACCTTCCCCCCCATCCTTGCAGTGATGCAGCACAGCACACAGCCACAACAGAATGCAGCTGGTCTACAATGCACACCTAATCATCTTTTGACGTGGTGCAACACTCGTCAGCGGCCGCTGGGCACTGCAGGTGGCAGCCCGAGGCAGCCTCCAGGGACCGTGTCGCCGCCAACGTTGCGACAAACATCGTTGCCTGCACCAGCGGCAGCACCCAATGCCTCGGGCTGCCAGGGTCCGGCGCCCCGCCAGGGGGCAGCGAGGGCGGCGGCCAGCAGGGCGCCGCTGCGCCGCAGCTGCAGGGCCCGCCAGGAGCGGCATCCGGTCCGAGGACGGCGCCGCCTTGTTGGTCGTCAACTACAACGAGGCCGCCGCCGTCCATCAGCACACGCCACACCTCAGAAAGCACGTCCGGTCCAGCCAAACCTGCTTGCATTTTAGAGGGGCACGGTTGGGCAGGGCCGTGCCGCCATCGGGCGCCGCCACCGGGCGCCGCCATCGGGCGGCGAAACCGGCGCGGCTGTGGTGGCGCGCTCACGGATGTAGGGCATGCACTGCTGGGTAAACAAGGGCACACCTGCAGGCACCGCCTTGGGCTGAGCGCTGCAGAGCAAGCAAAGAAGGGACTCACGGTGGAAAGCACCGTCGACAAGCACGGCACCAAAAGTGGCGCCGTCATACGGCAGGCGCTGCGTCGCCTCGAGCGGATGTCCATCTGTTCCTGCTGCCGGCGAGGCAGATGAACTCGGGGCGATGATATGCGAAGCGTCCAGGGTAGTCACAACGAATCCCAGACGGCTGAGGTAATCGACAAGCTCTGCGCTGCCTGCCAAGTCAAGTACACGGGCCGCTGTTGGAGGGGCGCTCGCAGCGACGAGCTCTTCATCACCAGGCTGCGCCATGACCCCTGAGCCTCGGGCCCCACAAATATGGCTGCGGTGACTTTTGTAGCGTGTTCACTGCCTCGTGACCTATGCTCGAGACGTTTTCGTACTGTTCTGTCAAAGTTGCGACGATAGGCACTACCAGCATCAGCAATGCAGCGTTGTTCAACGATGTCTTTCTGACAGGGATACGCAAATCATGTTCATGCGTGTTCTGTATGCTGGTGTGACAAAACTCTTCGAGGGAGTGCGTGGTGACGGTCATCCATCCGCAAGCGGACCCATGGGATCACCGTGGCTTCCGCGCAGCTGTCGACTCCGCCTGGATCGCGCCCGATGCTTACTCGTTTGACCTGTCAAAATCAAGTCAGAGAAGTCACATCATAGACCGTTTTTTGACATCAAAGTATCTATGTTGCGCTGCTGACAACCAGCCGGCAGCCGCGCGCGCATGGCCATGCGCCAATGGCACAGGTTCCGCGCAGGTTTGAGCTGGAACATCAATGGTGGGGACGGTGCGCGGCATACAGCGCTCGGCGAGGCAATGGTGAGACCAGATACACGCATGTCTTTTGTCACAAATCTCGTCTCACACGCAGCCATTTATGCAGGCTCGAAGTCATAGAGGCTGTCTCACTCCCGCCACATTGAGTATCACCACCAGAAGCAACAGATGGCTGTGACGACCTTGGATTGGGGACATAAGCACTCGATCTTGGCGGCTGGGTGTGCCGGCGGCATGATAAGACACGAACGGCAGAGGCGCACTGGACAATGCGCACATAAACATGCATGGTGGTCGTCGGCACAAGTGCCCGCGCCGCACACATGTATGCTTCAGCGTGATTCAAACAGGACACCATGCTCAAGAGGCATCAGCCGCCTTGCTGCAGCGACCGGCCATGCCAGCATCAAACGCAGCAGCCGCGCAGCCGGAAGTCACCATTGTTGCAACGTTTGGGAGCTGGATCCCACGACCTTCTACGTACCAGCTGCGCCGCTAGGGGGCGTTGTTTCACAGTCACCTGCCCCACCCCCACTCAGCCATCCACTCAGCCATCAGCATTGGCGCCCACGGGGTGACCGCTGCGTGGTTGGGGTGGGTTTGTGGAGGAGAGCAGGGCGGCAGCGTGTGGGAGGATAAATGCGGGCGTGCAAGCAGCGTAGCAGGATTCTGGACGTATGTAAAGGATGAGGGGCGAAAGGGGATTGGGCTCAGATGGCTTGTGTGGCGATGCTCACTGCCACTGCCCACCAATTCACCAGACCAATAAGCTGGCTGGGCAACAGAGAGGTACCTCTCGCACCACAGGCGTGGTGCGAAGGGTTGACAGCCCATGGCGTCACTGAGGCTGATTCATGCCACAAGGATCCGGCGACTGTGGTTCAAAATGACAAGGAGACAGAGCAAACTAAGCAGGGCCCATTCGACCATGTTGTAATGCTAAGGTGTTGCGGCGATGCCTTGCAGCGTTGGATCAGTGTCAACAGTGCCGGAGCACGGGTCGGTCAGGATGCAATTCCAGTCATCCCCTGATATTTGGCATGAGTAGCAGGGCATGCAGGGACGAACATCCACGTGGATCCCTGAATGTCAGCCAAAACAATGTGCAGAAAACGTTGACATGCTCAACATGCCGCTGTTGCCCATTCAGGTGCCTCGCAAGGCCAGCATGGATGCACCAGGAAGTCTGGCGCGTTCGTGATGTGGCCCCTTGCACCCTTTGTGCTGTAAAACAAGCAAGGATTCACACGCTCTCGGAACCATCACTTTGTACCAGCAGTGTGGCTCGAGCGGCTCTTGACCGCTCCTTGACCGATTTTTGCTATGGCCCTGCTTCCAAGCTTTGGGTCTCGCATTCAAAGCTGTGACCTCTCGCGCAATTGATTACACTGCGTGCATCAGAACGAGGCGCGTGAGCAAACTCAAAACAGGCTGGAGCACGGCACAACCACAGCCACCGTTGCACGCTATGCAGTCACTGCGGTCTCACACGCTGATGGCACGGTGCCATAGATGGCATCTGACAGCAGCGCGCGCAAGCGGTGCTCCAAGGCCGCGGGTGTGCGGAGCCCACCACTCAGAGCGTGGGGGGGCTGAGCAGCATGCGGCGAGCCAAGCAAACGAGCTATTGGATGTGATAGAATCAACCAGCCGCGCCAACTCGAACAGCACATCCTCGTTCAGCGGTCGCAGCGTGCACGACGCAGCGCGCGGCGCAGCAGCGCAACCGCACCAGCATGCCGAGCTCCAGCAGCGGGACCCGCAGCCGCCACTGCGGCGGCGGGATTCGCCGACAGGCACCAGGCTGCTGGCGCTCGCGGCGGCTGCGGGCGGCGTGATGGGGTCCGGCTTTGGCGTTGAGGGCCCGTGGTCAGTTGTGGAGGCGCTGGGTGTACTGGCGGCGATCATTACAATCCACGAGTGCGGCCACTTCCTGGCGGCGCGGCTGCAGGGCATCCACGTCACCGAATTTTCGATTGGGTTCGGGCCGGCTCTCTTCAAGCGCAAGGTGCGCGCGCGGCATGGTGCGGCGGCCCTGCCCCTGCAAGCTTGCAGCGCCTGCAGGACACCCGAGCCCGCTTCGCACGCGCGTCCCCTCCGCCACGCCGCTGGCGGGGCGCTTGCTCAACCCATCCATGCGGCTGCGGGATGCGAAAATTCGCAGTTTGAGGGCGGGTCCGTCGAGTACTGCCTGCGCGCGGTGCCCCTGGGCGGCTACGTGGCCTTCCCCGATGACAACCCAGAGAGCGGCTTCAAGGCGGACGATCCTGGTGGGTTGAATGATGAGGGCGGCTTGATTTCGAGCCCATGCATGCTGCACCTCGACAGCAGTGCGCCCGCGCGCAACCAGCGGCTGTCGTGGGCCGGTATCACCCGCAGCTGCGCCGCCAGGGTCTTGCCTGTTTGATTCACGTCCGCTCAAGCGCCGTCTGCTGCATCCCGGCTGGCGACGAGCTTCATGGGGAGGGGCGGGGCAGCTGCTGGGCAGCTGCAGCCGCAAGGCAGGCGGCTGGTCTGCGCCCCCACCCTCAGCCCGGTCGCGCGCGGCACAGCCACCCACATTTTCACCCCACGGCACGCGCGCAACGCAGACCTGCTGAACAACCGCCCCCTTGGGCAGCGCGCGGTCGTCATCAGCGCGGGCGTCATCGCAAACATCATATTCGCGTTCGCCGTGCTCTTCGCCCAGGTCAGGCCGCGCGGGGGCGAGGGGGACAGGGCAGGCCGCGCGGGGGCGAGGGGGACAGCAAGGGGGAACGGATTTGCAGTGTACGGTTGGTTCACCCTCCAAATCCAGCCCGCTGGTGGCAAGCCTCCCAAATGTGGCCTCCCACTGGTCGCCGGGCCCTGCCTGCCGCCTGGCGGCGTATCTGGTCCCATCTGTGACGGCTCAACCGCACCACCCTGGCCCCCGCCCCCTCGCCCAGATCAGCACAGTGGGCAAGGCCGAGAGCGCGTACCTGCCAGGGGTGCGCGTGCCGGACGTGACGCCGGGCGGCGTGGCGGAGCGCGCGGGGGTGCGCGCAGGGGACGTGCTGCTGCGGGTGGGCGACTACACTGTCCAGGCGGCGCCCGACCAGGTGGGCGAGAGGGCCAGGCGCCTCTGGGTCGGTGGTGGTGTTGGTTGTGCGCTGTGCGGGGTGCTGGCTGGCACCGTGGTCCGAACGGGTGTGCCGCGTTGTCTTGCAGTGGCGGAATGCAAGTGGCTTGCGTGATTGCGGGGTGCGTCGGGGGAGGTCCTTATGCGGTCACGCAACACCCGTGCACGCGCAAACACATTAGCACACACCTCAGCGTACGCACGCCCGCGCTACCTTGGGCATGCACACCAACATGCGCACGCATGCGCACCAAAACACGCACGCAAATGCACACTTGCTACCCCCCATCAGGTGGCCGCGGTGGTGACCGCCATCAAGTCGCACCCCAACGAGCAGCTCGAACTGCTGGTGCAGCGCAGCGACCGCTCCCAGGTGTCCCTGCCCGTCGTGCCCATCCCTGCGCGCGACGGCAAGGGCGCCATTGGGATCAGCCTCTACACCAACAGCTACATTAAGCACACCAAGCCTGACAGCCTGCAGGGCATGTAAGCATGGGCGCGCGGGCCCTGGGAGCCGCAGGAGCGGCTGGAGTCGCGCGGCTGCAGCTGCTGCTGCTTTCAAACATGGCTGACAGCGTGGAGGGGGGCGTCATGGGTCCAGACGTGCACTCTGCAAAACTCTGGTCTGTGGCAGCCTCTGTTCGCGCTTGCGATCTGGGCTCCTTCACCCCATTGCGACGTCGCCCGCCCCCCTCATGGTGTTTCTTGGGGAGCCGCGGCCCGTGCCTGCGGCGTGCATCCCGCACCCCCACTGCCCTGCACGCTCCCTTTGAGCCTCCTACCATTCCGCCACCCCGCTCTCCCCGCAGCCTGGCCGTCACTACCTCCGAGTTCACGCGCATCTCAGGCGTTGTGCTGGGCGGCCTCAAGTCAATCTTCACAAACTTTGCCGGCGTCGCGGACCAGCTCAGCGGCCCTGTGGCCATCGTGGCGAAGGGGTCCGAGATCGCGCGCACAGACTCTGCAGGTGGCGGGGGCAGGCGGGCTGCCAGCTGGGAGCACGCTCAGGGGGCGCGCGGGGGGGCTGGGGCGTCAGGATCGTCCCTTTGTGCGCATGTGCGTGCTTTGCGGGTGTGCATCCTTGCTCGCTTGGACGGCAAGCGCCTCCCCACTCTCAGCCGTTGTTTTCACGCGCGCTGCAGTCCCCCCTTCTCAGTCACACCCCACTGGCCCCTCCTACGTTCCACCTAACAATGAACCCCCCTCCACCCCGCGCAACACCCTCCCCCACACCCGTCACCAGGCCTATTCCAGTTCTGCGCCATCGTGAACATCAACCTGGCCGCGGTCAACCTGCTCCCCCTGCCTGCCCTCGACGGCGGCTACCTCCTGCTGCTCGCGGTCGAGGCGGCCCGCGGCGGCAAGCGGCTGCCGCAGTCGCTGGAGCAGGGGGTCATGGCCAGCGGCCTGCTGCTCATGATGTTCTTGGGGGTGGGGCTCGTCATCCGCGACACGATGAACCTGCTGTGAGGGGGCCGCCCCGCCGCTTTGTGGTGCGGCCGCGGGCCGGCGGCGCCCGTGCGGCGCGTCGTTGACTGCAGCTCGGGCAGGCTATACCTTTGCAGGGCGCACACCCTGCGGCGGCCTGCTTTTTCAACACCTTGCATGCGTGCGTGTGTGTGTGTGTGTGTGTGTGTGGCGCTGGACCGCGGTTTGGGGGCTGTATGAGAGCGTAGGGAGTGGCGCGTCACTGACTGGTGTCAGGGGTAAGCTTGTACATTCCTGTGTTTTCGCTTGTACGATTGTGTGGCGCCGAGCGTTCTTGCCATTGTATATCTTTCGCCGTGTTTGCTGAGAGGACAGCCAAGGGATTTGCAACGCAAGCTTCCAACTGCGAGCGCAGCAAGGAGCTTTTGGCACAGTCGCCCGCATGCGCATGTCAGCGCGAGCGCCACGCCGCCCGCCAGGAGGCTAATTAACAGGCTCGTGCCTGCGAGCTCACTGGAACGCATTCTTCGATTGTAAACACTGTGTTGCACAGCAGGATCGCAATCACAATAACAGGACGTCAAGTGCAGGGGTGTCGACGCAATGCAGCCATCAGCAGACTCAAGCATCCAGGCTGATCTAGCTGCTGCCCAGGCCCCTGCCGCACCCTCAGCAACCGCAGATGATCAGTCGGGCTTTCCATCCCTGCCTTGGTAGACAGGTCCCAGAACAATGTTTGAGAAGCTCGGCTGCAAAATCAGCCGAGCCGGAGGGCACCTCAAAACAACAAAGCCAGCGACCCCAAGTAGCGTCAGGGCGGACTTGGCAAATGGTGAGTGGGGCCCAGAGTGGGCGACGGCGGCAGGGCGCGACGGGCAGCGGGCGGTGAGGATCCAAGGGGCGAGCGGCTGTCAGCATGCTAGCGCCCTGCACACTAAAGTAATTGCATAGCAATATTTTCACACAAGATGTTGTGCCTGCTGGCATCAGCCCAGTGGTTCAGTGCAGTGGGGCGGGTGCTCGCCGAAAGGTCGTTATTCAGACCAGGCTGTGGCAGTCATACACTGAGAAATCTAGGCTTTTATTTAAACCAGTGAGATTCGCGGACCACGACGACACCAAAGCGAGAGCCAGAGGTGGGCCTTCCAGTCAGCTGCTGTACTGAGCGCAAGAAACCCCATTCAAGCGCGATGCCCCAAACGCTCCGATTACACGACCAGACACGTGCAAGACTCCATTGACATACACTCATCTGCCGCGCACACATCCGCCAGAGACGATCTGACGCTGTCAGGCTGTCCCTAGCCAGCAAAGGTATGTCGGAAGGGCGGATGATGTACGATTGCTACCTTCGCGTTCAGCTTGGCCTCTGAGACTCCAGTTTTCGGCTGGTGCTGTCGCATGCACATGCTGACCGGGCGCTCGCCCACCCGCCGACCCCTACTGCGCTGCTCCTGAACAGCTCAGCATTCAGGCTCTTGCATCCACCATTGCAGCGTTGCGATAAATCACATCAAATGGAGCAGCTTAAGCAACTGGTAGCAGCGCAGGCGGTGCGCAACAAGCACCTGCCCAAGGAGGCCACACACAAGGGTCAGTCGGCTGCGCGCCTCTGGACTAAGCATGCGCGTAGCCCCGCATGCTCGCAAGGCACCACCTGGGGCAAGATCCTCCAGGATTATGGGAGGCTCGCGTGCGCAAGCGTCGTACGTGTAACCACTGTGTCGGCTTGGGCACGCGCTGCTGAGCTTTCTCACCCCTGCTGCGCCGACTGGCATATCGCGTGCCGCCTCCTCCAATACATGTACACCCCTGTTCGCAGACAAGCTGGAGCAGACCAAGCTGGCGGAGCGCGCTCAGAAGGAGGCGGCCAAAGCGGAGCGCGAGAAGCACAAGGTGGAAAAGGAGGAGGTGCGCGGGTGGGGGTCGGGGCGATCTGCCGAGAGCGATCTTTGCGCGGCTGGCGTGGCGGGCGGCTGGTTGAATGGGTACCGCCTCAGGGGGCGATGCCATGCACTCATGTGATATAACGCCGGCTGCATGCTCGGCATAAGTGGGACAGGGTGGCGATTGGTGGAGCCGGGCGCCAGCAGAAGTGTTCGGGTCAGAGTTGTGGTGGGTGCCCCGGGCAAACGCTCGTCCCCCATGAATCGTCTCCCGCCCAGCTTGGCCTCGCTTTGCACCCCTCCAGGAGCGACTGGCCAAGGCCGCCGCTGAGCGCATCGACCGTGCCTACTTCCACCCCGACTCCAAGCGCACCCAGAAGGACGAGAGGGTGAAACCCCCGCACGGACCCCCTCCCCCCTGCGCACTGCAGTGCTGCGTCGGCGCTGCCATCGGGCTGTGGGGGACCCAGTGCTGATGTTTCTTCAGGCCCCCTAATGCTCGAACGCTCTGCGTCTCTGCATGCCTTGAACCGGCTCGCACTCTTTAAGACAACATCGTCTTGCCCCGGCCGTCGCCGTCGTGGACCGCTCATTGTTGATGTCGCTGTGCAGAAGCACCGCGACAAGGAGGCCCATGAGGCGACGGGGGATTACTGCGAGCACGGCGTCTGGCGTTGCAGGTGGGTGGCCTCTTCGGCCGCGGGGGCGGCCGGCGGTTGACGACCAGCTGAGCCGCTCAGGTTTGCGGCCGGCAGCTGGCACCATGCCTTGCACGCATTGCCACAGAGCTACTTTGCGGGATTCCGCACGCAGTTTGCGGATCACTTGATTACATGCTGTACAAATGGTTGAGCATGTGTGTGCTGTGGGTGCTCATGCTTTGTCTTCTTGCCCTCCCCAGGATTTGCCACCCCGTCACCAAGCACAAGTGATGATCTTCGACGACAGCGGTGGCGACAGTTTTGAAGGAGTCGTCAGCAGCATCTTTTGTACAGGCGCAGGAAGACGGACGAAGTAGCGCGTTTGCGCGTGCATCCTTGTACTGTACCATGTTCAACAGGCTTTTTGCGGGCGTTGGGCAGCTTGTCGGCTGTGCCAGGCCAGTGCCTCGAGGCGTCCACAAGCATAACCTATGTAACACTCATGTACTTTCGCAAGTGCTTCACCACGGCGGATCAGAGTGTTTCTCAAGGGCGGCTCATGCGTCAATCGTCCTGCCTGTCCTGCCCCTGAGGGGATTTGGATGGTTGGAGGCCCCTTCAGTTCCTGCAACCTCCATCACCCGTGTCCGTCGAGGTAGAGCCATCGTACCGAAAACTTTATCACGCGTCATTTAGCTATCACACCGCCTTGGCGGTGCTTTGTGCGTGCAGCGAGGCAAGATGAACTCGGACGCCGACCGTGTCCCGATCACGGTGGTCACGGGATTTTTGGGAGCTGGCAAAACCACTCTGATCAACTACATTCTCAAAGGTGCGCCCTTCGGCGAGATCACTTGGAACCCGCCAAGCAATGGACGCGTATGGGACAGGGCATTGGTCGGATGTATTATTGGGACACCGAAATATTCATTGCGCCTGGTGGCTTCCAAACCAGCGAGGCGGCTGGCAGGGACGGCACCATTGCGCTGCACGCTGTGGTGCTCTGCACACGGCACACCCCATTCCGCACGCACGAAACATGCATCACCGCAGGCAACCACGGCAAAAAGATTGCAATTATTGAGAATGAATATGGAGAGGTGTGCAGGCGCAAGGATCGTGCGCATGGTGTGGGCAACCGAGACCCTGGACTGAGCAGCTCAGCAGCAGCACAGTCGCCATGCCCTTGTGCCGTCCGTCGCCGTTCAGGGATGGCACATTTTCATGGTTGTTTGGGCTTGCAGGCTGGCCGTGAGTTTGGCTCAGTGTGACGCCTGGCGTGCGGCCGATGTTGCAATATTGATGGTATTTGTGCAGGTGGGAATTGACGACGCCCTGGTTCTGGAGACCAAGGAGGACATCTACGAGATGAACAACGGCTGCCTCTGCTGCACAGGTAGGGCCAGCGCTACATACTCCAAATTTTTTTTCTCGCTCACAAGCAACGGCGGCAAAGGCGGCGGCCGTGGCGGCGGCGCAGCAGAGCGCACAGCTGTGTCATTAATCCGGCTGGTGTGCCGCTGTGGCCTGGCCGGCCACAGCGCGCCACACATACGCCTTCAACTTGACACTTGGACGCGGAGCATGACGTGATGCGCTGCCCGCCGGCTGCGTCTCTGCGCCTCGCCACCCAGGCGTGCTCGCTCACGTGCCTCAGCACGGAAGTGGTGGGATATTCCTCTGCACATTGCATGTTGACGCTCTGCGGGGCAGCCTTCCACAGCCCTTGCTCGCCCCCCGCCCTGCTCCCCTCTCCTCTCAAAAGTGCGCGGCGACCTGATCCGCATCCTCAACAAGCTGCTTCGGCGCCGCAACAAGTTCGATTACATCATGATTGAGACCACCGGCCTGGCAAACCCCGCGCCTGTTATCCAGGTGATGAAGCAGCGGCAGCAGGCCCCTGCGCGCTTGCAGCAGTGCTCTTGTGTTTTCCTTTTGGGGGGGGGGGCAGCTGGCAGCGGCAAGCAGGGCTTCGGCGAGGTGCTCAGGCCGAGCTTGGTGTTGCCTGAGCTACCACAGACTGTTTTAAGAGCACTCAGCAACATGCGCGTGCACGCATGAGCACTATTAGCTGCACTCTCCTCCCTCTCTCTCTCTTGCTCACACACACACACATGCACATACACACACGTTGCACGCACGGCGCCACCCCTCCCCTTCTCTCTCGTCCCGCGCGCCCGCCCCCACCACACC
>NW_014013558.1:0-6277 GCF_000611645.1 Monoraphidium neglectum
CCCGCGCCTCGCCCTTCATCCCCCCTGATTCCTCCCCGCCTCATATCTCCTGTCTCCCCTCGCACCCAGGTTTGGCCGCGAGTTCCCCCTTCGGCCGCGCACCGTGTCGGACCTCCCGCCAGAGATGACGCGGCAGCAGGTGCTGGACAGATACCACCAACACACACAGGTGAGGCGGGCTGGCACGGCTGTGTTGCTGACCCAGCAACCTGGGGGCCGCACAGGCACCATGCCAGGTGCCACGCACGCCGGGCGATACGCTTGCCTGCCAGGTGGGCGCTTGCAATCTGTCGAAGGGCGCTTGCAGTTTGCCGCCGGCCGTGCCTGCGCAGAGGGCAGCTGCGGACCGCGCGCCGGTTTCTCCGATGGTGCCTTGCACAGCGGCTTGGTTGCCTTCGTAACTGCGCGGCGGCGGCCGCGGTTGCGCTTTCCTGGTTTCAGCCGCGCCACACGGCGGCAGTGCGGTCCTCCGTCGATGAGCCAGCATCCCACCTGCCGCTCAAACCATAACCCCTAATCAACCCCGCGCAGCACTGCCCCGACTGCTCCCGGGCCCTCGCCCGCATCAACGCCGTGCTCCCCGCCCTCGCCGCCGCCTCGGCCGCGCTGCTGCTGCTCTCCGGCATCGCGCTGGCCACGGGCGCCGCGCCGCTCGCGAGCCTGCGCGTGGCGGGCGGCGTCGTGGCGGCAGCGCTGGCGGCGTTTGCCCACCACAAGCTGTCAAAGTTCAGGGAGCTGTTCATTTTCCAGGTGTGTGCCATCAGCTATCTTGACATTTTGAGGGGAGGGGGGTGAGAGTCGCATCCAGGGAAAGCCCCAGGGTAGGTGATGGTATGTGTAGGGGTAGGCCCGGGTGGGGACGGGATGCGGCCGCTGGCTCCGAGGTCCTCAGATGTCCCAGGCGCATTACGAGGCTGGCATGACTCTGCGCAGTCCGTCCCTCGTGCTGGAGGGGGGCGAGGCCGGCACCCCACAGGCAGCCGTGCCGCCTGCGCGCCACCCGGCCCCGCCCTCAGCATCACCTGCGCTGCACTCCCCCCCTCCCCCTCTCCGCAGGACTACGTTCACGCTGAAAAGGACTGATTTTGTGTCCTGTGTTCACGGCTGTTGCTCAGGTCTTCCGCACCGGCTTGATTGGCGAGCGCCGCCCACAAGATGGGTTGTTGCCAACGCTGCACACTAACAGGGCTTTCTTTTGGGGTTGAGGCACCTGTACGCGCCGAACTGGCAGGATGGTAACAGAGTTTTGTATGTTGCGGTGTGCTTGTGGCTGCTTGTGCAGCATGAATTGAGATTTTGGTGTCATGTTGTAAGGACATGCATAGAAATTGTGTGGGCATTTAATCTGAGGAGAAGAGTATCAGAAGTCCACATTGCTTGACTGAGGCGATGCCACGAGGCCAAACCAGCCCGTCAGCTACAGGGCTGAAACCAATTCAGTTGAGACTGTCACGCCGCCGCGAGCGCGCCCCGCAGCAGCCCGGCCGGCGCCGCCACCGCCACCTGCAGCACCGCGGACGCCTCCCCGTCCGGGTCCGTCACCGCCAGCGCCGCGACCCGCACGACCCCCTCCCCCGCGGCCCCGCGGCTGCAGCTGCACGCCACTGCCGCAATGCCCTCCACCTTGGCCAACACGGGCTCAGGATTCCCCCCATCGCCACGGCCTGGCGGCAAGATTAGTGCTGAGAGATCTGACAGGTCGACGGAAGGCACAGGGGCGGCGCCATCGATGACGTCATCGGTTACGTCACCGTTGTCGGTGAGGGCCAGCAGGCGTGACGAGGGCAGCAGCGCGACGCGGCTGCCCAGGACGGGGCCGTCGTCGATTTCGTTGAGGGTCGCCTCGTAGCTCGCGCTCAGCAGCAGGAACTCCTCGCCCGCGCCGTCTTCGTCAGCATCAACACCATCGCCACCCTCAGGCGCAGCAGCAGCAGCTGCAGCATGGCCAGCATCAGCAGAGGCACTGGCGCGGCCGTCGCGCCGCGGGAGGGGGACGGTCACCGTGGACGCCCCCGACACGCCGGCCAAGTAAGCGTTGCCGCCCCCACCACGCTCCGCGATCGGCGGCAGCAGCAGGTGCACGACCGCATACCGCAGTGGCGGCCGCGTCACTACTACGCCTGCTGCGCCGTCGGCCGCGGCGTCGCCGCTGCCTTGCCCTCGGAGGAAGGCCTCGAAGTCCGCGAGCGCGTAGAGCGCCACCGCGTTGTGGCCGCCGGGGATGTTGCCGCGCTGGAAGAGGGCGAGGTGGCTGCCGCCGCCGACCACCGCGGCGGCTTCGAGGTTGAGCTTGGCTGTCCCGGTGACCCGGGGTTCGGCGCGGAGGGCGGAGAAGAGCGCGGCGCCGTCGAAGGCGCGAGAGGCGCCAGTGTCGGGGTTGAGCAGCACAATGGCGTCTCGCAGGCCGGCCTGTGTTCGTGGGCGTGTTGATTTGGGATGAGACGGAGGGGGTGCAGGCGAACAAGCGGCGCGTGTCGATGGCGGCAGCAGTCGGGACGTCGGCCATAGCATGGGCGGACAGAAGCTCCGCCGCTTGTGCAACGCAGGTCGAAATAGGGGTGTGGAGCTGGCGGGGTGAGGTTTGCAGCGCAGCGCTCTTGTACCGCTTCCGCCCTTGCCCCGCAACACCGACGCATGGCACAAGTATCATAGCGCGTGACAACAACTCGCCTTTGAGGCTGAGCCGAAGACCGCGATGTGGGTCTCCCCCTCAAAGGGCAGCGCCGCGATCGCCTCAAAGTCCGGCTTGAGCTTCTTGGGGATCCCCTCCTCGCTCCTTACGGCCCCACTGGCCGCGTCGACGTCGCGGCTGGCGCACAGGCGCAGCTTCTTCACAACGCGCGGCGCGATGGCGGTTGAGTCGGGCACGCCGTCCAGGCCGAGGTCCAGCTCGTACAGGAAGACGCTGTCGTCGCCGGCCGCCCAGCACCTGCCGCCGCTGATCTCGAGGCCGGACGCCGCAGACACGCCGTCGAGGGCGTGCTCTGTCGTGAGGACGGCGGAGAAGGCCGCCGCCGCAGCCATGGCGGGCGGGTGATGCGACGACACCGAGCACTGACAGTTGCAGCGCAGCGGTAGATTTGGGGCGCTTCACAGTGGATGAAGTGCACCGCAAAGAAATAATCAGGTGTTTCGCGCTGAAACAACGCGCTGCTTGGACGCGCTGCTCGGGCACTGCGGGACCGTGCGAATCGCTGTAGATCTCGCTGGCGAGCAGTGATCAGCCAGAAAAATGGTGAAGTGATCACAAGGGTATTGCGACCAGTGTTGCAGCGGTATCGTGCCTAGCTGACTGCGGGTGACCAATGTCCTGCACCTGGTGACAATGCTGCACAGCAGGATGCAGCCATGTCCCGCCGCCCAGGTGCTTGCGTGCCAAAGCATGAGGGGTATTTGGACAACTGGATTCTGCACATGCATGCCAAGGAGTGGCGGAGTTGTGAGCGGTCTGGCCGCAGACCAAGGATGCAGCCCCTATGCTGGACACAGAACATGCCCCGGGCACCTTGAAATGTGTAGTCCTGATTCATGATGGTGTTTTGGCATGACAACATCTATTTACACACGCACCTCCTATCCCTGCTCGGTAAAGCTGAGTAATTGCAACCCCCAATGGGTGTGCGCTGGACCTGCCGCCTGTGCGGCCACAACAGCCAAGTCAAAAAGCCCTGACGTGTGGCCCAGCTTCGAACCAGTTGCATGAGCCATCTTGTGATCAAGCGCCAAGCAACCTTGCGGGGTGCCGTTTCCGTGTGTGGCACCAACCACCATGTTGCTGCCCGACATCAGAGTGTGATGGCTGCAGTGCCCGAATGTTTTGCCATGCAGATCTGCTGATACTATCCAAAGAATGCTGCTCTTACAGCTGCAGCATCCATGTCCCAAGTTTGTGTTGCAAACACAGTGAACACGGCCATAGGCCACTTGCAGTGTTTGCGCACGTCACCCACTGCTCACCGTCCGCTGCACTGATCACGAACCCCTGCACGCCGGCACTGAGCACCTTTCGCAAACCACCATCCCTTTGATTTTCCCGCAGTTACGCACAGCGGGAGCACAGGGCAAGATGCAGACTGTTCGGGCCAAGCCGTTCACCGCGCAGCGCAATGTGGGTGTACATGTGATAATAAAAGCTGCTCTAACAGAAATCGTAGCAGACAGGGGCGAATGGGGTTGCCAGATGGAAGAACTACACGTTGGAGGGAGTGCTTCGAATGTGTAGAGCGCAGACCAGCTGGTCTCGTTTGCAGAGTAATTTGGTATGGAGAGGAAGATCTTTTGAAGGGCTGCCAGCGGCTGCCTCACCACCCCCGCACTGGGCGGACACTGCTGTTGCTCATGCATGCGCAGGCTGTCGTGGCGCGCCGCAGCCGCTCCGTGCGCCTGGCGGTGCAGTGCAAGGCGACCACACCCAAGAAGATCCTCATGATGGGTGAGCTGGGCGTTGAGGGCCGTGCAAAGGCAGCAGCCGTCAATCAGCATTCTTGGACCCTGAAATTAGCATGGCTAGGGTCGAGGGAGCAGGGCGTGAGCGGTGTGTTCAAGCTGGCGTGATGTGCAGCAAGTGCCCAAAGCACATGGCAGCGGCCGATGATCAGGGGACACGTTGTCCTACGGCATCACTCGCCCCTGCAGCCAGGCTCCCATGCACCGGCTTTCCCCAATGGTGCAGAGCCCTTGCGTCAGCGATGCGCAAGGCCCGTATAACCAGCGCCGCACATGTGCACTTGCTCAACCTCACAACGGTCCCTGAAAAGGTGGCACGCGCTTCATCGGTGTGTACCTGGCCCGCCAGCTTGTGGAGGAGGTGAGGGCCAGCTTGCATGCCGGACGCAGAGCTCGACAGTTGGGGCAGCCTCGCTCCGCAGCCTCCCGGACGCCGCGGGCGGCCGCGAGCGCCGCGCTGCTGCGTCAGCCGCACCCGGCGGGGCTCTTGGGCTGCTGTGTGCTCTGTGGGCCGGACTGCAAAGCCAAAAGAGCAGCAGCACTGCAGCGACTGGCGGTCGAGGCTGGGACGCTTGAGCACGCTGATTGCAGGCGTAGCCGGGAATCACAGCTGCGCTGCGCCCAAGAACTCTGGCCCCCTCATGCGGCCTCCTCCCTGCCGCCAGGGTCACGAGGTGACCCTCTACACTCGCGGCAAGAAGGCCATCACCTACAAGATTGCCGACGACACCGCCGCCGGCTACGACCAGTTTGCCAAGTCTGTGAAGCACATCGCGGGTGACAGGCAGGACTTTGCTGACGTGGAGGCCAAGCTCAAGGGCCGGGGCTTCCAGGTGTGTGTGTCCGCGCACGCGCACGTGTGCGTGTGTGTGTGCGTACGTGTGTGTGTGTGTGTGTGTGTGTGTGTGTGTGCGCGCGTGTGCGCTTGTGCGTGTGCGCACGTGTGTGTGTGTTTGTGACGGTTGTGTGTGCTTTCAGGGGGGGGGCTCCCAGGAACCTGCATGGCCATGGTGTGCTGCCCGGCAAGCGCTGGGATTGAGTGCAGGTGCAGTGCGAGTAGAATGTGGGTGCGGTATGCGCGGAGGTGGGATGTGGGTACGTGCGCGGGGCTGGGGACCGCTGTGCAGGGGCCGGGAAGCTTTGCCGGCCGGCCGCGGCTTGAGCCCCGGAGCGGACGACCAGCCCAGCCTTAAAGCAAGCATGCTGAGCCGGCTAGTTTGTCAGACCTGGTCAAGCCTGGTCAACCAACCCGCTATCTGCCCTTGCGCCAACCCAACACTCGCGCCGCCAGGTGGTGTACGACATCAACGGGCGCGAGGCTGCCGAGTCTGAGCCGCTGATCAAGGCCCTCAAGCCCTCCCTGGAGCAGTACATCTACTGCAGCAGTGCCGGTGGGCAATGGGGGGGCGCTTGGGGCCGGCGGGAGGGGTGGGCTCGGGGTGGCGTGGGGTCCCGGCGACACTGCTGCACATGCGTGAAGAGCAGGGTGCGGGCGGCAAGGGACGGCACTGTTGGGAACGGAGCGGCGGACGTCCAGGCTGCGTGTGGAGCGTCGAGAGGCCGCGTTACTGTGATTGACGCCTTGCGTCCGTGTCTGCTTATGCAGCGTATGGCTAGCAACCCGCAGTGAGCTTCTGGCTGTGGGCCAGCCTTTGGAATATCCGGCAAACGCTCACCTCATACAACATCACTCACCTGGCACCGAGGTTCATCTCACCTTCGTCCCTCCGCCCCCACCCCCCCAAACGCTGACCAGGTGTGTACCTGAAGAGTGACCAGATGCCGCACCGCGAGGAGGACGCGGTGGACCCCAAGAGCAGGCACAAGGTGG
>NW_014013558.1:7185-9086 GCF_000611645.1 Monoraphidium neglectum
CATCCGTCATGTCGCGCCGATGAGAGTACGCGCGCTCATTTGTCTTGCCTGTGACGTCAGTCTGCATCACGCGTGCACCCCCTCCTGCCATGGCATGCATTCTTGTGCGCCCTCTGACGTATTTCCATGCACGCCCCCCTCTTCCCCCCTTCCCCCCCACCCCTGGCCCCCAGGGCAAGCTGGACACTGAGGCGTACCTGGAGCGCAGCGGCGTCAACTGGACCTCCATCCGCCCCGTCTACATCTACGGCCCCCTCAACTACAACCCCGTGGAGGAGTGGTTCTTCCACAGGTGGCCGGGGCGCAGGACGATGGGGGTTGGCGGTGGGGAAGCAGGGGCCGCTGCAGTTGACAGGGCAAGTGGGAAGGGGGGAAGCAAAGTGGGACGAGAGGCGTGTACAGGGCGGGTTTGGTGCAGTGTTGTCAAGCACGGTCTTGTAATGGAGGGAACCATAGTACGGGTCTGGGTTGCAAGGGAAAGGTGAGTGAGAATCTGTATGGAGCACGGGGCCGTCAAGCGTGAAGTCGTGCGATCTCGGCCACAGCTCGGGCGCTTACTCTCAACCATGCCCTTTCATTGCAACCTCACTTGTTGCGCCGCAGGCTCAAGGCTGGCCGCCCGATCCCTGTCCCCGGCAGCGGCCTGCAGGTGGGTGTGAGCCCGCGCCGCTTGGGCACCCCCCTGCCTTGCACGCCTTCGCAGCGCACCCGCTCGTGCGCAGCATACATGAGCACAGCGCAGCCAAGTGGCTCATGGGGTACTTCTCGCCCCATCCTGACCTGCGCTCACCGCCGCAACCGCCCTTCTGCCCGCCTCCCCACACGGCCCCCTGTACGATGACGTCACCAGGTGACCCAGCTGGGCCACGTGAAGGACCTCTCTGACGCCTTCGTGGCCGCCCTCGGCAACCCCAAGGCCTCCCGCGAGGTGAGCAGGCCGTCCTCGCATTCATATGCACCACGCATACACACCTGATGCAGGGTCGCGGCCTGAAACTGTTGTGCTGCGCACGCCGGCAGCGCCCATCCTCGCTGCAGCCGCGTCTCTTGCCCTGCCGCCGAAACCCAACCCACACCCGTGAACCCCGCAACAACATGACCGCAGGTCTTCAACATCAGCGGTGAGCGGTTTGTGACGTTTGACGGCATCGCCAAGGCGTGCGCCAAGGCCATGGGCGCCCCCGAGCCTGAGCTGGTGCACTTCAACGCCAAGGACTTCGACTTTGGCAAGAAGAAGGTGCGTGAAGGGGGTTAGTGGTGTGGCGCAGGGGGCGGGGTTAGGCCTGGATGCAAGAAGGTGCATGAGCGCTTGTTTGCCAAGAGGGGCATCCGTCAGGGAGGCCCCTCTCTTGCTCTGTCCAGACAGCCGGAGTCCGGCTGGCGCCAGATCCACGGCCGACCGCCACGGCCGGACAACTTATGCTCCTGCGCCAGAGACGCGATTCTGACCTTCTGCATTAAACAATTCCCGCTCTCACCCCGCCTCGCCGCGGCCCCTGCTCCCTGCTCCCCGCCCCCCAGGCGTTCCCCATGCGCGACCAGCACTTCTTTGCGTCGGTGGACAAGGCCCAGGAGCTGCTGGGCTGGACCCCAAAGTTCGGCCTCGTGGACGGACTCAAGGTGGGGGGGGGGTGACTCTGGGGCTGCGTGCGTTTGCTGGTGATGTACTTGTGCTGGAGCCAGCGCTGCAAGCTGCGAGAAGGAGGATATTGTATGGCTGGTAGTATGGTTTGCAAGGCCACCAAATTCCCACGGCCCCCAGGCACATATGTCGCCCAGGGGTCGACCGGCTAACTTGAACACAAATCGATTTTCAAGCCGTGGCATTTGCTCTCCGACCATCCACTTTCCTCAGCTCCTCCTTCCACCACCGATGTGCCCTCCACCCCCCCCCCCCCCCC
>NW_014013558.1:9689-32438 GCF_000611645.1 Monoraphidium neglectum
ACTGTTCCCAGGACTCCTACTCCAAGGACTTTGGCCTGGGCCAGTTCCGCAAGGCGGCCGACTTTGAGACTGATGACCTCATCCTGGAGAAGCTGGGCAAGAGGGTCAGGACGTTCGCCTAGATCTCGATCAAGATCTGATCTGAGATCTACGACTTCAGGCAACCGTGTCCAGCGGGGCAGCGGAGGGTCGAATTGTCCCCTCTGTCGCCCCATGATGGCATGTTGGGGTGCAGGGCAAGAGAAAGGCAGACCGGCTGCAGCACACACGGCGGCCTTGAGCGGCTACGGTCGAGCCGTGGCCTGAGATGTTTGCAAGAGAGTGAGCGTGTGTCTGGCGGGTGCGTGCTGCTGGGACGGACATGTGGGTGCCATGCAGCTTCCGCAATCTGGCCGCCTGCACAGCAGGCCCAGGCCTTTTGTCGCGGCCGTGCGCGTTCACCTGCTCCATGATCAGGCGTGGAGCGCCAGCCAGGGGCTGGCGCAGGGGTGCGCGAGGGGACTGCCCGCCACAGTTGTCACGCCAGCGGTTGGAGCGGGGGTCAGTGTCAGGGCAGGCTGCTGCTGAGATGATGCAGTGGGGCCCTCCCCAGAGGATCCTCCGCGCCCATGGCGCTGCCAAGGGCGGCAGGGGCGGACGGGCGCGCTTCAAGGAGTGCCTGCCGCAATCTGTAACCCATCAACCCGCGGCCTTGACGCGAGCCTGCTGGGGGCGTCCGCTTCGCGGTGCAGCTCGCGGGGCGCAATTTTGCGCTGACACGCTTGACGGTGCGTGGGAAGTGCAGCCGGCTGCACTGATCGGTCCGTACCTCTTGTCGGGCCTCTTGAGCCATTGGGTGTTGCTGCTCGTGTTACGGTTGCTGGTGCTGCTGCTGCTGCTGCTGCTGCTGCTGCTGCTGCTGCTGCTGCTGCTGCTGCTGCTGCTGCTGCTGCTCGTGTTGTGGGTGCTGGTGCTGGTGCTGGTGGTGCTGCTGGTGCCGCCGCTGCTGCTGCTTTCACATAGAGCTGAGTCTTTGTTGTCCAACCCAAGCCTCAGATGCAACGCGAGAACCGCATGCCAGTGTGGCTCGACCACGTTGCCCGTTGCTGTCACGTCGACTGCGGTGACGCTCCTGACAGCAACGCAGCCGTGAAGGTCACATGGGACTGCTGCTGGCAGTCCCTAGGCACCCTCATTTGTGGCCTTCAATATGAAAGCTTGGGGCTCCTCAACGCTGTTGTGGATCAGGAAGCCGTGGCCTTCTCATATATGGTAGTGTACCGCATGTGCAGTTTGCGAACCGCACTGCGGCGTTGCGGGCAGATACAGATACAGTTTGCGCACAAACCTCGCCACGTAAGTTGTGCAAGCTCTTTGCGCGATCAAAAGCGTCATCGAGCTGGTTGTCACCCGAGTGCCGCAAAGTATGAATCCACGGCAGCTTGTTGCCGAGCACTTGCACGCCGATTACGGTACGCTTCGTGTGCCTACCCCGAATAATAGCATATTTGGCTTGAATGAGCATCAAAGCACTCCTGCAGAGCATCTCCTGCAACTCAACAGACCTCAGTCGACAGTCTTCACCTCAAACAAAGCATGGTAGCAGCACAGCCGCTACGCGCGCTGGCCACCTTGGCGCTGCTGGTTGCAGTTGCCGCTCAGATGGATCACAGCGGGCACATGGCTGGCATGGCGATGGCTGCACCCTCGGGTGGCAGCCGCCCGCCCTGCGTGGTGAGATTGGTGGCTGGCCGCCGACTCGTACTTGCATCCGCAGCCGCCGCCCGGCTGGCACGCCAGTCGTTACACACACTCACAACCCCTCGTCCCGACCTGCCCACGGTGTGATGATTTCGCATCTCCTTCACACGCAGGAGAACCCTACCACTAAGAACTGCTCGGAGTTCAAGCTGCCTCATCCTGTCGTCCAAAGTGATCTGAACTCCCTCTGCAAGGTGCGCACTACCATTCATCGCAGCTAAGCAGTGACTGTGCAGCAGCAGCGGCAGCGGCGGCGGCGGCGGCGGCAGCAGCAGCAGCAGCAGCAGCAGCAGCAGCAGCAGCAGCAGCAGCAGCAGCAGCAGCAGCAGCAAAAGTGGTCAAGCTTTTGACCAGCCTGGCAACTAGCCGACCAACCCAGCATTCCATCAGACTTTCGGACATTTAAGGGCCTGTATGGCCCGCATAATCGTGCATGCGCCACCTCCATCGCGTCCCTCCACTAGGGCATGCACTTCATGCCGGCCTGCTCCATATACAAGGCCTGCCGCGCCATGGGCGACGGCCCCGACGCCGCCAACGGCTCCTTCACTGCCGCCATCGGCGGCAGCCCCGACGTCTGCAGGCGCTTGAACCTGGTCGCGACCGTCTGCAAACAAGACACGGGCATGGCGCGCATGGCCGGGTGCCTGCCCAACTACCACCCGATGTGCAGCACCAAGGGCAGCGTGGTGAAGCGGTGCACGGAATACCCGGGCTTCGCGCAGCTGCCAACAACCAAGGCCGTCAACGACGCGGTGCGTGGCCCTCAGTCACAGCAACACACGGCGGGCCATGCTCCGGAGGCTGGGCCGGCAATCTGCTTATGAGCCGGGCACTCAAGGCAATAAGCCAATGACATGCAGTTTGCGAGTTTGTGGCTCACCCCCACATCCAGGTGGCAAAAATGCGATGCAAGCCTGCGGGACTGCAAGCCTGCTCATGCTGTGCCTGTCCCGTTTGCTAGCTTGCTGCCACCCCTGGCCTGTGCCGAGCAGGAATGCGAACAGACACGGTGCGGCCCTCACGCTCTGCCACAGGTGAAGCAGCTGTGCACGGCAAAGCGGTCGCGCCCCGGCTGCGCGGCCTGCCTGCCGTCCTTCGACGCCGCCAAGACCTATGGCAGCTGCGACCTGCTGGGCACCTGGGGCGGCATCTGCGCTGCAGAGCCCAGTGAGCATGACTCTCAGCGCCTTGAGTCAGCTGTGACCTGACAGCGGCCCGTAGCCGCCTGGCTTGCTGCAACCCTGCTGTGGTCAGTGGCCACATGCAAGTGGTTGCATGTTCCTACTTGCGTCAGTGGCCACACAGCTGCAACATGTCAAGGAATCCTGCAACACCGATCTGTCGCCATGCTCTTGCCCGTTCACCCCCAGAGCTGCCCCAGTGCGCCAACCACACGGCTCTCTGCGCCAAGGACAAGGCCTGGTACTTCTGCAAAGCGGGCGCCACCGCCATCACGGACAAAGGTGCGGCGCTGGCCCTGCCCCCGGGCCACATTGGCAGCCTTCAAGGCGGGTCAGGGAGTGTGCATGCGGGGGTCGACCACCCGTCGCGCGCCCCAATCAGGCGAGTTTTCCGCTGTGGTTGCCACCACTGCCAAACTTCCTCAGGCTGGAAGCTGCTCAACGCGACACTGACAGCTGCCGCCACGACGGCCGCTGGCCCCAAGGCAGCAGCACACGATATGTCAGGCCATGACATGGCCGGCCACGACCATGACATGGCCGGCCACGACATGGCCGGGCACGACCACGACCATGACATGGCGGGCCACAACAAGACAGCTCCCCGAGGGCTCTACGAATCGCCTGCCTCTGCCAACACTACTAAGCCCAAGGCGGCTTCACGCGCCGCTTGCGCCGTCGCAGCTCCTCTGCTGGTGAGCTCTCAAGCGGGTGGGCAGGGGGAAGGTGCCGATCCCACTGTGATGTGAGGCCGCCCACGGCCCCTCTTAAAGTTGGCTGCTGCTGTTTGGGAACAGCAGTCCGCCTGCCAATGTGCGCCCTGATGCCACCCCGTCTCTCGGACACTGCCTGCTGCAACGCGCAGGGCCTTGCCCTGGCAGTGGCAGCTGCGTTGGTGTGAGGCAGCAAGAACACAGAGGGGCCTTGTCACTTCTTGTGCTGGGCATACCACCAGCGCTGTCCCTGTCAATTGTTGGGTTTTGTCTAACTTGGACTACTTGAACCTGCATTGCGACTGCCCCTGCTCACTGCTGTTGGTCGTGAGGGAAGGTTCATCGGTTGCCGCCAGACATTGTTTGTTGCTTGCTGCAGCTTTCCAATTCTCCCGGTAATCAACATCCAATTGCAATCCATCTGTTGACCGTCCGAGATGTCACCAGCTGTGTGTTGCGTACACCGTTCTTTGTTTGCAACAGTCACGGGCATACGAGAGGTGGAGTTACAAGAGAGCGGGCGGGTGCGTTGAAAAAGAAAGCGGGCGGGCTGCAAGCCCTGAGACCCACTGCCGTGCCGCTTTGCCCTGCATTGTGGCGCCTGGATGGAGGTCTAGGGTGGGGGTCAGCCGATTAGAAGTAGCCCTGCTTGCGGCCCTGCACGCCGATCTGGCCCAGGGTGAGGGCCAGGAACAGGCCCAGGTGCCAGGTGATCTGCGGGTGGCGAGATTTCGGGGAGAGGAGAAGGGCCGAATGAGGGAGGGGCCCAGAGCAGCAGGGGCCAAGCCAACACGTGCACACAGGAGTACGTGTCGCGATGGCGCAGGGGGACAGGGGTGACAGCCGTCGCTGCATGCTCAGTGCGTTTCACAGGCCTCGTCGAGGCGTGGCTCTCACCAGGTAGAGCCTGCGGACCACAGGGGCAGCGGCAGCATGCGAAGGAGGGGCATGCGAAAGAGCAGTGACGGTCAGCTCGACGAGCATGCACGACCTTTGCAATGACGGCTGCGGTGTTGATGCTCGAGGGCGGACTACAGTTCATGCAGTGCATCAGCCGCGGCGCGCTAGCGGGGGTGCTGCGCCCGATCACACCCAGCTGGTCGCGCCTAGCCACATGCCAAACATTGTTTGCGGATGATGCCGTCGGGACGCACCAGAACTTGTCGGTCAGCGCCGGGCCGGTGGGGAAGTGGGCCAGGTTCTCGCTGATCGACGCGGTGAACAGGCCGAACAGCGAGTCGCCGCCGAACGCGGGGGCGGGCGAGGCCGAGGGGATGGTCCAGCCCAGGAAGGACGCGCCGATGACGAGGGGGTCCTTCTTCAGCCTGCGCGCGGGGCCAGGAGGGGCGGCAGATCATCACACGCAGATCACGGCGCAGCACACTGAGGGGGCGCGCCTGCTGCCTTACACGCCAGTATCCCCATTCTCATCCTGCTGCACCAAGCCCTCAGACAGAAGGATGCCAAAGGATCCTCTTTAAGCAGCAATGAGCCTAGATACAGCTGCCATCATGGCCAGGATCCGCACCACTCGGGGTAGGGGCTACCCGCGGCGCGGCACACCACAGCGCGGGTGCGCAGCACGGGGCTGGCGCGCTGCACGCTGCGAGTAGCAGGGCGAGCCACCGACTTCTGCATCGAGAGCTGCATCTTGGCTGTCGCTGTGAGTGGGTCGCTCCGGGGCGGAGTTGTAGGCTGCGCGAGAGAGCAGATCCCTCGACCAAACGACAGGATTGACAGCTGTAAATGTGCTGGCTCGTGCGTAGCAAACGGGTAGGCCCCCCTGAGACGCTATGGCAGGGGCAGCCGAGCCGGCAGTGGGGTTCAAGGAGGAATGATACGGACGCCTGGAGGGGCTTTGTGGCTTGATCAAGACCTCGATTGTCGGCCATATCAAGCTGAACACCGTTGCATCACCTGCTGTCCACGGTGCAACCAGATCGTGCCGGACACCCTTCGTATCCAGTATGGCAAGCCTCCCGCTAGTTTTTATGCTGCTGGTATCAACGGCTATAGGTCAGATGGACCATAGCGGCCATATGGGTGGCATGGCTATGAATGACAGCGACATGGCACCGGCCGCCGCAGACTCGTCGCCATGCGTGGTGCGCAGTGCAAAGGGCGCCGTGCCGGGCCGTGCTGCAAACTTCTCTGCACTGAAATGAGGTGCTGCAGATGCGGGTTGCGGATGCATGCCTTTACAAGGGCTGCACGATTCTCGGGGGCCTTCTTCCGCAGCTGCCTCGGACGACGCAACACGGGGGTCGCGGGACAACGGGACATCGCCACCGCCGCCCATTCTTGCCGCCGCCCCGCTGCGTGCGCTGCGCTGCGCCTTGACACACCCATCGCCCCTACTGCTGTCTGCAGAATGACCCCACGCAGCCGGCCTGCGCAACGTTTGCACTGCCTGATGAGGTGTTCCACGCTGACCTCATGGCCCTGTGCAAGGTGAGGGGCACCCGAGGGGACCCCGCGCACGTGCCGCGTGCGCAGCTCACAGCTCTTGCAGGCTGCGGGGCGGTGGCTCGGCTGCCAGACACAACTGACGTCACCGCCCTCACCAGCTGCCCGGCAGTCTGTGGGATGCGGCGCGCAGCCCTCCCTCGGATCACCCCCAACTGCTGCGCCCGCTTTGTCGGCGCCCCGCAGGCGATGAGCTTCATGCCGGCGTGCTCGGTGCACGAGGCGTGCACCGCGGCGGCGCCCTTTGACGACGCGCCGCTGTCGGTCAACTGGACCTCCCAGATCAGCCCCGACCCCAAAGCCTGCAGCCCCATCAGCCTGGTGGCCACCGTGTGCACAATGGACACCGGCATGACTAACATGGCGGGATGCCAGAAGCACTACAAGCCGATGTGCCGTGCCAAGGGCAGTGTGGTTGAGCAGTGCCGCGAGAACCAAGGCGTGGCGGAGCTGCCGACCACGACGACCATCAACGATGCGGTGCGTGGGGTGGGGTGGAGGGCGCACACAGTCAAGTCCAAGGGTTTCCCAGGCCGGGCCGGCCCAGGCGCGCACGTGCTGCCGAGGTGATGCTGGAACAGCAAGCCGTGGCGCTTGATGCAGGACGATTTTGCAGGCGCAGCGGCGCGCTTGCTGTGCGCATGTGGCGCTTGAAATGGCAGCGCGCCCACCCCCCTTGCCTCGTGCTGCAGGTCAAGCAGCTGTGCACGGCCAACCGGTCCCGCCCCGGCTGCGCGGCCTGCCTGCCGTCCTTCGACGCCGCCAAGACTTACGGCAGCTGCGACCTGCTGGGCACCTGGGGCGGCATCTGCGCCGCAGAGCCCAGTGAGTCTCGCGGTGTTTAACCCTCGCACATGGACGTTGACGGCGTGGCTGTAATTGCTTTTGCTGGTTGCGACAAGGCGCCCCGTCGCCACCCCACCCACGTCCATCCCGCCGCGCTGCGCCCTGTTCCCCACCACCCAGCGGTGCCCCAGTGCGCCAAGGCCGCGGCTCTCTGCGCCAAGGGCAAGGCATGGTATTTTTGCAGCGGCTCAACACCAGAGGCTTTTGCTGAAGGTGGGTCGGCAGGGCTCTTGGACTGTGATGCGATGCAGTGGGCGATCCTCAAAATGAGGGGTAAGATGGACCTCGTATCCCACCTTGAGGGGCGCTAATTCCAGGGAACCCGTCGCTGTTCGCCTGCAGGCCCAAGCAGCAATGCCACCTCGGGTGACAACGCCACTGTCGCTGGCCCCACGGCTAGCAGCCCCAAAGCCGCCACTTCTGCGGCCGCATTTGCGCGACTCAGTCTTGGCCTGCCTTTCCTGGTGAGCAAGTTTGCTTGGCGCCGCAAATGTGGTGTTGCTGTTCAGGTGCTTTCAAGAAAAATGCAACACGCCGCATCACGTGAAGCGTCGCAAAGGCATGCATGCAAGGAAGCAAGCAGGTTGGCCCTGAACATGCTGCACTTTTAAATTTGGCCTTGAATGCGTGCTGTGTACTCGCCCCCTTGATCCGCAGACGATGATGATGGCCTGCTGCGTTCTGTTGATGGCGTAACGCTGCAGCCAGGCACTGCAACTCAACCCTGTGGCCAGCTTGGCGCCTGCTGGGACAGGCAGGACGCTGGAACACGCGCACAGTGTTTCCGCCGTAGGCGGCCGACAAGACTGACCTTGGACTGTATCATGACCGCATGACTTCTGCAGCAGAGGCGAAGGACGGCCTGCTGACCTGCACAGGCCGGGGCTGAGGGGACTCCCTACTTACAAACACCCCCATGCATACCTTGACTTGCTTGCATTTCCAAGCAGTCCGTTCTTCCGTGTCCATCCTGGCCACTACGCAGTCATGGGCCAATGCTAACACATGCAACATGTCTTCCTAGAGGTCACCACGCACGATGCACGAATGCAAACGAGTTGCTGCCTGTTTCTCCCCAGCACAGGGCCACTGCTTATCAATCACTTGCCTGTAACGTGTTTTTCTCGATATGGCCCCTGCAGCCACGTCACGGTGCCAACAAAGCAGTGCTTCTACTGCAGCTCAGCAGTGCCCACAGCAGCTGCCCCCAGAAGGCTGGCGGCATGGGGCAAAGCGTGCAAAGCGCATGCTGCTTCGGTCAGGAGCTGCTATGTGGGACCTGTATCTGCATGTCATATGTGACGGTGGCACATGATGAACCGTCCCATACACTTGACGGCCCACTTCACCAGCTTCTGTCAGCTACTCCTGTCGTCAGCTCTTGGTGTCCTTGATGCCGACCACTATTCAGGCATACGCGCACTTCCAGGCTTCTTTCACGTGATACCTGGCACCTTAAGAAACATTATATCGTCCGCTGACCGTCCATCTAGCTGTCTTCGGCGACTGTACCAATTTCCTGCGCGCAAGAGAGACGTGCGCCAGTTCGACGCGCCGTCATCCAGCGTAGTGGAACGTGTTGTGTGGGAATTATAGAGCCGTATTGAACAGCTCCAGCTTGTTTCGGGGCGGCGCCATCTTGGCGGGACGGCTGCAGCCAGCAGCAGTGTGGCCATGCAGGGGTCAGCAGCGCTGCGCATGCTGGTGCTCCTGGCAACAGCAGCAGCGGCATCAGCAGTCAACTGCTATGAGACACCAAAGGACCCCAGCTGCGCGGCATTCACGCTTCCGGTGAGCAAGGAAGGCAGGTGGACTGCAGACGCTTTGACGTGGACCCGCGCTGGGCGTCCCCAGGCACAGGCTGCTGGCTGGCTGTGTTCTTGAGGTCGGGGCCCATAGCTGGGCTGTGATGCTCAAGACTGGTCCCATATCAGGCCGTCAGCTTGATTCAGGCTGCGTACGCAGCAGAGCTGCGCCGCGGAAGCTAGGAATGAACGCCACCTGCCCTCAGGCGGCGTGGCGCACGCCGCAACCGATGGTACATCGGTACATCCCCCCCCTCCCCAGCTGTCCGTGCGGGTCACAGGCAACGCGCCTCTGGTTCCACGCTGCTGTTGTCCTCAAACCCCCGCGCGTGCCCCCAACCCGCAGAGGGCGGAAGCTGTGGCTGACCTCAACTCACTCTGCAGCGCCATGCACTTCATGACGGTGCGCAGTGACCTGGAACCCTCGGGTGGCTGTGCAGGAACCTCGGCCGGCCGCATATGAACTTCTGGCAGCACCATCATGGCACTCACCTCATCGTGTGGGCCATCTCAAGCAGTTTGTGAAAGCCGAGGCTGCCGCCGCTGCATCTGGACGCCGCGCACTAGCCGCAGGCAACCCTCCTAGGGCAGGCTCCCCCCGACGCCCCTCCCTCGTGGCTCCCCTCTTGCACCTATGTTGAGCCCCCCCTCCCGCGCTCGACCCGCCGCCCCAGGGCTGCTCCCTGTACAAGGCCTGTAACGCCACGTCCCGCCCCAACGTGGGGGCCGACCCGACGATCTGCGACCCATTCCAGCAGCTCGCCACCGTCTGCGGCCGCGACAAGGGCATGGGCGGCATGTCGGGCTGCAGGGCGCACTATGCTGGGCTGTGCGCCAACGGCAGCGCGGTGCGGCAGTGCAGGAGCAGCCCCGGGTTTGGCCTGATGACCACGGAGGACGCCAACAAATGGGTGGGCGCGCGGCGGGGCACCGGGGGTATTCCGGGCTCGCCTGTGAGGGGTCAGCGAGTCCGCCGGCGTGTGGATGGGCCGGCGTGTGGATGGGCCGGGATGGGCCGGGATGGCCAGCGCGTGCCGGCGGCCGTGGCCGCTTGAGTGCCACGACTGGGCTGTGTGGGGGGCGCAGTTGCTGTCTGCATTTCGCGCGACAGGGCATGCCCTCTTGCCCTCAAGCATGCACACACACATGTGCGCACACAGACACACACGCTCCCTCATACACAGACACACACACTCTCTCACACATGTGTACCCTCTCTTGAACCCCCAGGTGCGCTCCATATGCGAGGAGATGGACATGGACGGCTGCGAAAGGTGCACCCCGGCGTGGCAGCAGGGCAAGACGTGGGGGGGACCAAACTGCGACCCATTCGCAGTCTACGGCTGGCTCTGCGTGCAGATGCCGGGTGAGATTGGAGGGCCAGCAGAGGAACGGGCACGCTAAGGGGGGTGGGGAGGGTTGGCGGGAGAGCATTGTGGTGGTGGCGCGATGCGCTGTTGATGCCAGGGGATGTGCCAGCGCCTCGTGGACGTCGCTTTTGGGGGTCTAGTCTGCCTCCTGTCTTGTTTATGTCCAGGGCGCAACACGCGGTCTTAGGCCGACATTCGCGTCGCCCCCCCTTCGACGCCGCCCCGCCGCGCAGACATGTGGCAGTGCATGGGCCCCGGCCGCTGGGACGAGATCTGCCGCAAAGACCCCACCCTGTACGTGTGCGTGGGCAACGCGCCCGCCCTCACTGACAAGGGCTGGTGGCGCCCGTCCTCGGGGGGCGGCGGCGACGGACCCGCGCCCGCGCCGGCGCCGACGCCGGCGCCACCGCCAGTGCCAAGCGGCGGCGGTGGCAACGAGCCTTACAAGCCGGGTGAGCGGGGCCTGTGGTCGTCCAGGCGTGAGAGGAGGACCCGGCTTTTGCTTATGCGAACCCTGTGCGCACCCGCGGGCGACTGTCAGGCAGCAGCACCATTTTTTGATGTTTCCAAACCCCTCTCCCCGCCTCCCCTGCAACCCCCATACCCCCAACCCCAGGCCCCACCATGAAGATGTACTTCTTCAACCAGCTGCCCTTCTGGCTGCTGTTCAAGGAGTGGACGCCCGCCACCAGGGGGGAGCTGGCGGGCGCCTGGTTTGCCATCTTCTTCCTCGGGATCTTCTACGAGCTCGTGCAGGTGGGATGCTGCTGTTATGGATCCAAGGTTTCGTCCAGGGTGCCAGGTTGCCTTGAAGTATGTTGGGGCTTGCGCCCAACGCAGGCGTGTGACAGAGCAGCCAGAGCTCAGCTCAGTCTAGAGGGCCGGGCCTGAAGGCGTCGCCTGTGATGGGAGAACCTGGCATGTGAGGTTGACGCAACGACCGGCCTGCCTACCTGCGCGGCGGCCACAATCCCTGTGCGGCTGGCGACCCACCGACCAGCCCCCTGTCCCCCCCCACTTGGCCACCCAAAGACCGTGAAGTTCAGGGTGGAGGCCGCATGGATGGCCGCAGACGCGAAGCAGGCAGAGCTCGCGGCGGCGGCCGGCGACGACGACGGCGGCGGCCCCGCCGCGGGCTGCCCCTGCGACGAGGCGTCCGACGTTGTGGCCGTCCGGATTCCGATCTCCAGCAGCGGCCGCGTCATGGGGGACGTGCTGATGAGCAGCGGCGGCAGCGTTACCGGCCGGGGCGGCTCCGGGGGCGGCCAGGCGCCGCAGGCCGGCAGCTGCTGCGGCGGGCCGGGCGGCGGTGGCGGCGGGCTGCAGCCTGTCGGGGAGGGCGTGGAGGGCGGCGGCGGGGGCGGCTGCTGCAGCAGCTCCCGGCCCCAGCCGGCGGAGATCTCTGCGCTGAAGGTCCCCCTCGCGCCCGACGGCCTCAAGGGCGGCGCGCTCTCCTCTCATCACCACCACGCCCACCACGCCAAGCGCCGTGGCGCCGGCGCCGCGGGCGCGGCGGCGTCGGCGTGGCTGGCGCGGCAGCGGCGGCCGGGCGGCGCGCTGGACGCGTCGCTGCTGGGGCGCGACGCGGCGCGCTGCGTGATGACGTTTGCGACGACCGCGCTGTCGTACCTGCTGATGCTGGCGGCCATGTCCTTCCACATCGGAATATTCTTCGCCGTGTGCAGCGGCATCGCCGTGGGCTCGGCGATTTTCGGGCGCTACCGCTCGTTCTACGCGGTCGCGCACCACAACAGGGACCCCTGCGGCTGCTGAGTCGCAGGGTTGCGTGCAAACACGCCCGTGCGGCCATCCCCTGCAGCGTTACTCTTGAGTCGCCGCTGCCTCAGCTGACAAAGCCCCACCGGCTGAGCCTGAGTCGTAGACAGCCGGGCCCAGGCTCTGCAGAGGCTGCTACTCGATTCGTTGCGTCGGCCGGCAGGAGCGCCAGTGGCGAGCGGATGGGCGGGCTGCGCGGGGGGTTTTCGCTTTTCGAGGCGGCTGCAGCCAGGCGGGGCCCGTTGTCGGTGAGTGTGGAACCCTTGATACGGTCCCCCGATTGTTCAGTGGCTGCACCCCAGGCAGAGCTGATGGGAGGGCCCTTTTGGCGCTTCCGAAATTTGATTCTTTCCAGCGCAGCGTGCCGTTTCGGGTGATGGCAGCCTGACTTTGGCTGATGCTTGGTGGGCCTAGGCTCTCATCGGCGTCGTCCCTGTTGTCGCTGGCCTGCGGACGACCCGCACCGGGCAGCGCAGCTCGTTTTGTAGATGAATTTATTGTGCGGGAGGTTCATGGCGGTGACAGGCGCAGGCAGTGCCTGCCGCCCACCCCACAACTGTCAGGGAAACCCGTTCCTCGCGGCCAATTTGCAAATCTGCGGTGCAATCCACCAGCTTTCCGGCCCCATGTGCTCCCCTTGGTAGTGGTTGAACCAGCTGTCTGTGCCTTGCGGCCATGGCCTCCCAGAACCACCCTGCTGCGGGCGCCTGCAGCGCTGCATGCTGCCTGGTTGGCCCGTCTTCTTGCGCAAATCTTGCGCACAGGCTCCTGAGGCCCCCACCGAACGTGAGTTACGAGGGGTCCGCTTGTTGACCAACGCCTTGCTTGGCTGCGTTGATTCTGGTGGCACAACCAACACTGTTGGGTGTCCCTGTAAACCCGTTGTCAACAAAACCTCCTGCCTGCGGGCTTGTCATTGCGACGCCCTAGCGTAAGCAGCCCTCAGGAAGAGCACCAGACCAGGGAGGCTCAACCCGCACCTCATCCCGCACAAAATGCACCAGGCAGACACCGGTCAGCAAAGCACCGCGCGACAGCCTCGCCCCCAGATCACAACCCTAACCGGGGTCCCAGAGCAGGCAGCAGCAGCCGGTGCTGCAGTGCATACGCTAGAGCCGCGTGTTGGCCGCCGCGAGCGCCGCACCCGCGGTGCCGCCGGGGACCGCGGCCAGCAGGCCCTCCTTGATGACGAGCCGCACGCTGGACTGCGGCTCTGCCAGGGCCGACGCGTCCAGGGAGGGATCCCGCGAGAGCAGGACCAGGTCGGCGCGGCGGCCCGGGGCGACGGCCCCCAGCACATCCTGGCGGGGCGACGTGCGAGGGCGGACCGGACGACATCAGCAGCAGCGGTATGACGCAACACGTGACGGTGCGTTGGGGGTTCTGAGCGACCCAAAAAAGCCAGGGTCCCTTGGTCTAACGAATGTAGTGTCCATGTGCCGGGTGCCCCCAACGCAGGGTCCTTCAAGCGGGGTTTTCAAGCGGTGAGCCCCTGAGCAATGAGCGCCCCTCATCGGCGGCCCACCTCTAAACCGAAGAGGCGGGCGCAGTTTGAGGTGGCCTGCTGGATCGCCTCTACTGGCGTGACCCCCGCCTGCGCGCGCAGCAGGAACTCCTCAGACTGTAGAGAGGGGCCCGTGGGCGGGGGAAAGGGGGAATGTTTTGGGGTAAGGGCACCACGAGTGGGTGGAGCCGCGGGAGAGTCGGCTCGCAGTAAAGAAGTTCTTGGTGCGGGAAGGTGGTGCATGCGCGTGCGCGTGTCATGTCCTGCGACCGCCTGCTCAGGCGTCCAGTGACAGCCCCTAGAAACACGCAGCGATGCCCTCGGTGCCCCTACTGCCCTGCTGCCCTGCACCCCCCCCTCTCCTCCATGACTGCGCCCCTCCCCACCCCCCACCTGGTGCTGGTGCAGCTCCCCCAGCAGGTCACTGCCAAAGCACAGGGTCACCCCCGCAGACCGCGCCAGCCGTATGGATGCCAAACCCTGGTGCACGGGTTTGCGGGCACGGTCTTGTGAGTGTGGGAGTATGTCAGTGGGCATACGGGGCGGCAAGGGGAACTCACTTGCCTTGAGAGAACATCAGTAGCTCTGAGATTGAATTCACGCGCATGGCTAGCCGTGCTGCAGGGCGTTCAGGCCCGCAGGAGTGCCAAAACCCGCCCCAACCACCTGCTCAACCGCGTCCGCCACTTTTGCCACCAGCGCCTCGGCCATGCCCGCCTTGACCCCATCACGCCTGCGGCTCACAAGGGGGGCAGGGTGGGGGCGCGGCAAGGTTGCCCGCGGGGCAGGGCGCAGAGGATCGGGTGCAGCAGCCCGGTGAAGAAGCGACGGCAGCCAGCAGCAGCCTGCATCGCAGTGCCTGCCTTGGGTCATTGCCCCTCCCGTGGCGAAAGCCCATTCATGCGGCCCCCTGCCCCCACCTGAGGGCCGCGTACGTGACGGTAGTGCTGACGAGGAACGCCCCCCTCTCCACCATCATCGCAGCGCACTCTTCGTCCAGCCAGTTGCCGTGCTCA
This sequence comes from Monoraphidium neglectum, assembly GCF_000611645.1. Taxonomy (NCBI): domain Eukaryota; kingdom Viridiplantae; phylum Chlorophyta; class Chlorophyceae; order Sphaeropleales; family Selenastraceae; genus Monoraphidium; species Monoraphidium neglectum. The sequence continues at coordinate 24,110 of NW_014013558.1, forward strand.
ATGCTGCGCACGCCTGCGAGTTTAGCGGCGCATGAGAGCCGTGCGCCGTCAGCGTTGAAGCCAGCGCAGCGCAGCAGCTTGAAGCGGGAGGCTTGCCAAGCGTAAGGGACAGCTCAGCAATAACATCGTCGCGCGCTGGACGGCGGAAAACCAGTGAATAGAGAGTACTGTGTTGGGCAGGCGCACAGGCAGGGAGGCATTCTGGTGCTCGCTGAGGGCTGCGCTGAGGGCTGCCCTGAGCGCGCACCGCACTGGAGGGCGCGCTTGATGGCTGATGGCTTGTAAGCGTGGGCGCAACTGGCAGGGGCATTGGCGTGGTGTGCAGCATCGTTTCTCTCACACTGACAGATACACCACACAACGTGGCCAGTCAAACAGGGTGGACGGCATTGGAACAGCAACAGCCGGGACGGCTTTTCTTGCTCGCGCTGCGCGCCTGCAAAGTTCAAGCGCATCCTTCACGTATGGCGCTGCTGTTTGATTCTGTCTCGCTCTGTGGAACCCACACATATGTCCCTGCAGCTTCCGCCTCCTCCACAATGGCCCTCAATTCCTCCAGTGAGAATTGGGTGTTGGTCAGCCTGGGGTGAGGTAGAGCGTGCATGCGCGCTTGTGCATGTGCATGTGTGTGTTTGTTTGCGTGCGTGTGTGAGTGTGTGTTGCGTGTGTGTGTGTGTGTGTGTGTGTGTGTGTGTGTGTGTGTGTGTGTGTGTGTGTGTGCGTTGTGTGTGTCGTGTGTGTTGTGTGAGTGCATACGTGTGTGCATGTGCACGTTCGTGTGACTTGCAGATAGGCGCATGCATGTGTGTCCACTATGCTCTCTGTGGCAAACGGATCTCAAACCTTGCAGGCAGCCCTTTACCCTTCAACCTCCAGCAACCAAAGTTTGGCTGCAAACTGCGAGGCGTTTCCGCGGCTCGTGAATGTCGCCTCGGCACACACTCAAAAGACAAGAGCGTGGCAGCATGCCCCTGCCCCCACCTGTCAGTCGGGGAGGCCACCCCCCCTGACGCCATGACCTTGATGCAGTGAGCCCCCCGCCGCAGCTCGTCCCGCGCCGCACGCCGGCACTCCCCCACGCCGTCACACACGCGGCCGATACCGCGGAGAGCGGCGCCGCAGGCACAGCAGTCCTCCCCTTTTCCCCGGAAGTCCCCGTGGCCGCCCGTCTGGCTGAGTGCGTGACCTGGGTGCAGGGGTGACAGGTTTGAGGTCGGCAACGTCGACGGACACGCATGCGGTGCGTGCTGTGTGTGTGTGCTTGTGTGTGCGTGTGTGTGTGTGTGTGTGTGCGCGCGCGTGCGTGCATGCGTGTGAAGCTTGCTGCGGTACGTGCGCTCGCTTCCTCGTGAATGCCAGGCCAAGATCAACCAACCCCCAAAACCAGCCGCCATCCCAGCTGCGCGCCTGTAAACAGGATGCGTGGCCCCAGGATGGAGCCGTCGTCCACCGCCTGCGCCAGGCCCCAGTCGGCACCCCCAGCGTCCCGTACGGTGGTGAAGCCCCTGGCGGGTATATCGGGATGCAGTGACACAGTTGCAAGAAAGCAACGGAGAGTGGCAGTGGGCAAAGCGAGCGGTGAGGGACGAGGCAGGATATCCAGCTGAGCCGTGTGGGTTGCGCACGTGTGTGCATGATCTGTCATAATGATGTCACATGCGCGCGGCCATCCGGCAGCAGTAGTGGCAGCACCTTTGACCCGGCTGCGTGGCAGCAGCGTCCAGCTCACCTCAGCAGCATGCCGCCCAGGATCTCCGCGGCGCCCGCGGTCACCAGGGACTCTGACATTGCATGGCAGAGCGCAGGCAACGGGCGAATGGGATGGGTCTGCAAGATGTCAGCATGCACAGTAAGGGCTCACAGAGTCTGGGGCATGAGGGGTTGCAAGAAAACCCAGCGCTGCATCAGCACCAGAAGAAAATGTGCTGCTGCCTTGCTTTTGGTGGTAGATGGGTTTTCCCTGATTGGAACCTCTACCGCAACTCACCCGGCAGTGATTGCAGCCCCGCCAGGTCAGCTGTGACGGCGGTGCAGTGGACGTGGGCGTCGCACAGCCCGGGCAGCAGCCACATGCTGCGCAGCGCAGGCGAGGCCAGGCGTGGCGTTGCTCAGGAGGTCGACAAGCCATGCCCGGCCGCACTCCAGGGCGGTGCGCGCTTCCTTGGCACCAAGCTGGGGGCGTCCAGAATGATTATGGTTCAATGTGGGCTGCAAAAGATAGGCGGAGGCGACCCTTCCCTGTTGTACTCCCCCTGCCCTCCGCCTCACCCGCCGCAGTCGATGACGATGTCGTTCCTGGCCGCGGCTGCCCCCACCACCGCTGCGGCGTCCTCAGAAACGGCAGATATTGTTTCCCCCTCCACCACCACTGCCCGCAGCCCCTCGCTGAAGAGGCTCTCCTGCGCATCCCAGCAGCGAACGTTTGCCAGCACCAGGCGGTGGGCGGGAGCAGCTGCAGCTCCCGAGACGCGAGCCACCCGTATTCGTTTGGCAGTGCGGAAGGAGTCGCGCAGAAGAACCACAGGTGCTTGGTCGGATGTCACCCTTAGGTTTGCCTGCTCTTCCATCGCGCGGGCCAAAAACTGCAATGATCTTCGGCACTGCGATCTTTCACTGCACGGAGTCGGACATGTTTTATCAGATCACTTGATATTCTTCAACGCTCTATTCATACATGCGCGCATATCTTGCGCACGGCAGGGCATCCGTGACAAGTGACAGCACATGGCAAGTGACACCTGGTGACGTGTGATGTGCGCCATAGGTGTTGTCCCACGGTACTCTTGCAATGCGAGCGATACAGAAAGATGCTTTGTGCCCTGGTAGACCACCAGCCTGGGGGTCAATGCAGGCTACTGTGACAAATTGAATTTTGGACATGTTGTCCCGTTTGAACGTCTGGATGTTGCTGAGGGCAAGTACTTGCATGGTCCCCTCCAGCCCTGTTCACCATCACAGCTGATGTCCGACGATCAGTTTTCGCTTCTCTTATGATTGCAGGACGCAAGTTCTGGCCATTTCCTTGAAACCAACTGCAACCGTTGCAGTTGAGTAATAGTTGGTGACCAACTATTACTCAGGCGCCTCCGCCGCCTTGACACACAGCTGCCTCAGCGCCGCCTCAACTTCAACCCACTCCCCTGTGCAGGTTGCGCCGCCGGTGCTCCGCACATCAGCGCCGCCGCCGTCGCCCGCATCCACCAAACCCTCTGCTTCTGCACCCGCGACTCTGCCGCCTGGCGATGCTGCCGCGCTGCCTTCCTGGACCACCTGCAACGGCGCATCAATCGGCTGACCGCTACCCTGAGCCCCGCCCTCAGCCCTGCCAGCAGCTGCCGCTGTTGCGACCAAGTCCGCCTCGGCTGCAACGCGCCCCTCGCCTTCACTATCACCGGCCTCCCCATCCCCTGCATCCGCACCCTTCGTGCCTGCAGCCGCCTCCTTGCTGCCGGCGGCCGCGACCGGCAGCGGCGGCGGCGAGAAACCCGGGGGCAGGCGCAGTTGCGCGGCCGCGCCGTCGCCCTGCGAAAGCGTCACCAGCAGGCTAGAGAGGGAGGTCTGGTTCAGCAGGCGCGGCATGAACCTGCGCAGCGACAGGTCCTCCTCAGGGCCAGGGATCTGGGCGGGCAGCGGTGGTGGGGGTGACGGGTGCAGGTGTGTTGATATAAGCCTGCGGCACGTGCCAAGTGTCAAGAGCGCTTTTGCCTGAAGCAGAGCTTGAAACCTTTGCTTGTTGCGCAAACACCCGGTTCCGCCCTCAAACAGCTGACGTAGCGTTCTGTTTTCTGAAGACGGCCCCTCGCATCATGCTGCCTCGTGTGAGCATACATGTGCGCATGCCTGCGCATACGCGTCCGCGCGGAAGCGTGAGCCCTCACCCCGTCAAGTGTGTAGCCCCGCCGCTTGGTGTAGGCCTTTGCCGAGCGCACGACCTGGTCCAGGGGGAACCAGGCCATGGCGTCGATGTCGCGCGCGTCTGGGTGGATGCGCCCGGCTGGCGTGGATGATGGGGCCGGGAGCCAGGGGTGGAGCGGGGGGAGCGCTGAGTTAAGGGCCGCGTGCCGTCCGAGTGTAATGTAAGTCAACCCCTGGTTGGCTTCGTGGGAGGCCGCTGGAGCCCAAGGGTCATGCCCCGCGGGCTGCAGGGCTGCAGTCAAATCAACTGGCGCCACTCTGCCATGGCCGTTGCCGCAGCCGCTGCGGGCTTGGCGCACCCGCCGCGCCGCGCCCACAGCCTGCCTTGCGCGTCAGCGTCCAGACCCCCGGCCGCCCGCACCTGCGACCGCTGCCTCGAAGCGCCGCGGCAGCGCCTCCGCGCCGCGCAGCTTCACGACAAAAAGCGCCATGCTCCCGGCCCGCCACAGCACCGCCGGTGCGTGCGCGAGAACGGGCGCGAGCAGCGTGGCGGGCAGGAGGCCGTGCGTCTCTTCCTCCACCTCGCGCGCGGCCGTGCGCTCCGCCTTGCCGTCATCCACTTTAACAACCTTCCCGCACATCCAGCCCCAACCCAGCTTGCCCGTTGGCGCGCTGCCGCTCTGGTGAACCATCAGCACACGGATGAGGCGCAGCTGCTCCTGTGCCACCGCCGGGGCTGCGTGTGCAGCGGTGGCGCCCGCCTCGCCCTCGTCGTCGCTCCCACCCTCTTTTCGCCCCGCCGCCGCCGCCGCCGCCTCCTCCGCTGCAGTGGCTGCGGCCACAATGGCGGCGGCTACCCCCGGGTCTGCCGCGGCCGCTGTGACGCCGCTGCTGTCGCCACCTGCCAGCTCGCCGGCGACAGCATCCGTCGCAGCCGGCGGCCCCAACCCCTCTTGTGGCTCGTCACAATAAAAGACGACCCCTGTGGTTGGTAGCCAACGCGCGGCGTCCAGGCGCAGTCAGGCGACCGGAGACAGCGGGAAGGTTGGTGGCGCAAGCTGCGCAAGAATGGCATGTTTGCAACAAATGCACAGCACAATGCATCACAAGAAAGTGCACGCCAGCTACCACGCGAAGCCAAAAGGTGCGCATGCGCTGCAAAACGGAAGCCATCAAGCCTCTCACCGGCTGCCTTGTAGTGCTGCAAGTACACACGGGGACGCGGCATCTTGTTGCCCGCCTGGGGCGCCTCGTCCTTGGACAAACGCAGCCGCGGCGGCGCCGCAGCCACTGGAGATGCTGTTGGGGGCGATTGCCACGCAGGCCGCTGCAGAGTTTCCGCCTCGCCGCCGCCAACGCTCCCAATCCCGCCGCCGCCGCCCTCGCTGCCTCCGCCGCCGCTGCTGCTCGCCGCCACGGCTGCAGCGGATGCCGAGCGCCGGGCTCGTTGCCAGCCAGCTGCAAGAGCGGGTCCTGCTGTGGCCACGCCTGGAGGACGCCGAGTTGGTGGGGCCCCAAATGCAATGGCTGCGCAGGGGTCGCGCAGCTGCCGCCCGCTAATCTTCGGTTGCGAGCAGTACGCGCTCGCTGCTGGCGGCTGGGCGCATGCGGGGGTGTAATAGCGCTGCTGCTGCTGCTGCTGCTGCTGCTGCTGCTGCTGCTGCCACGGGTGCTGGTCGTGCTGATTCTGCTGATTGTGCTGGATGGCCTGGTTGTGGTGGAAGTACCACACCTGCTGATGCGGCTCTTGGTAATGCTGGTGCTGCTGGTGCCGCTGGTGCTGTTGTCGCTGCTGGTGCTGCTGTCGCTGCTGTTGCTGCTGTTGCTGCTGTTGCTGCTGGCGCGGCTGGTGCGGCTGGTGCGGCTGGTGCGGCTGGTGCGGCTGGTGTGGCTGGTGTGGCTGGGGAGCCCAGTACCAGTAGTGCTGCGGCTGAGGCCACGTCCCTGCGCCTGTGTGCTGCAGAACATCCTGCCACCCCCCCTCTGACAGGTGGCACGGCTGATTCGGGCGATGGAGCGCGCCCCACCCGTGCTCCTGGGGCAACATGCTCGCGTGCTGCCGCCCGCTGTCCAGCGGCCTGTGACAGCGCGCGGCGGCAGCAGCAGCAGTCGCAGTGGTGCGCGCGTCGCCTTGCCGCCAGTTACCGTTCCGCGCGATAGCCGCCTGTGTTCTGTATATTTGGTTTGTGAGTTCACCTGCTGCGCTGCTGCCGTTTTTCACATTGCAGCTGCCAGGGAATGGGCCTTGCCGGCCGCTGAGCACGGGGTGCCGTCTGTGCAGGTCCATATCATATCGGAGGTGCGATGAGGTAAACAATTAAGATTATGTATGCCATCATTACCGTAATTTAATGCTCTGTACGGTATACGCGCCTGTCGGTCATCCAGAATAACGGTGTGCAATCGAATACCGTACAACGGGATTTCATGCAGTACGCAACCTTCACAACATGCCAACATTATTTGTTACATGTTTGTTGCATTGAGTTTCTGTGGGCACCTTCGCGATCTGGCTCATCACAAATATGGAGGAGAGCGGGAAAAGCCTGTACGAGGTGTGTAGGGCTGAGATCAAGCCTGAAGTCTCCATCACACCTCATGTTATGCCCTCATGCCCTGATGTCCCTCGCCATGGACATTGTGCTGTCGTTTGCTCTCCTCGATCAGGTGCTGTGTGTCGACAAGGCGGCCAGCCAGGTGCGGGCCAATGCAACGCGGCAGCCCCAGGCAGTGCTGCATATTGCTATCGGTTGCAGCGTCTCTGGCACGCCTGCCTGCTCAAGGGGGCTTGTATCATTGATGCACGGCGGGCGGGCTACAGCCGAGGGTCGACCCTTGAGTGGGCGCAGCTGACATTTGGTGGCCCCTCGTGCCTGCCCCCGTCCCTCCCACTGCCAGTCTGACATCAAGAAGGCATACTATAAGCTGGCCCTGCAGCTGCACCCGGACAAGAATCCTGGGAACGAGGTGCGTGCCATGAGGGCCGCGGCCACGCATCAGCCCCTAGCGCCCTGCCCTACTGCAGAGCGGCTGGCAAGGAGGGCCGTGCGGTATGCTCCCCGCAACCCATTCCCCGGTGACCCGATGTATGCTATCTTATTGCACACCTCCGCGTGTCAGGATGCCCACCGCAAGTTCCAGGCGCTGCAGCGCATCTACGCAGTCCTGGGAAACCCCGACAAGTGAGGCGCGGGCTGCACAGCAGGGGTTGCAGAGCGGCGGGGGAGCGCGCGCCTGGGCTTGAAGGGGGTGGGCGTGTGCCGATCAAGTGTCCTGACGTGGAAACGGGCGGGATAAGGGCTGGATGGCTGAACAGCCTGTTGGCTGCGCCGTGGGGCGATGATGCGGCACAGGCGGCCTGGCGGCGCTAACGGTCGTCGGGACTAAGGCCTGATGCGGACCAGCGACGCGCACACGCTCAGATGGCATCTTCGCCGCACTTCGTCACACCTTGCCATGCCCCACTGCGGCACGCCCCGCCGCGCCGCGCCCCAGGCGTGCCCTGTACGACGAGACCGGCAGCCTGCAGGACTGCGAGGAGTTGGCAGAGGGGGGGCTGGGGGGCGGGGCAGGCGGCGCGTTTGCTGGGCTCTACAGGTGGCAATACGAGGGGAAGGGGGGTTGAGGAGCCGCGTGCTCGGGGGGAGGCGAAACGCAAGAGCGGGCGCATGACTTTATTGTTTTCCCAAGGGAGCAGCAGGTTGTGATTGGCGTGGTACTGCAAAGAGAGAGGTTAGAGTTGTGGGTGGTGCGCTGTGTTGCGTGCGTTCGTACCAGCCAGCAAGCTTGTGTATGTGTATGTGTATGTGTATGTGTATGTGTGTGGGTAGAGAGTGTGTTTGTGTACGTGCGTGTGCTGCTCTTAACGCTGTAGCAGTGGCTCTAATGGTGTTCCACTCTTGCCACCATGGCCAGGGCCTACTCCGCTCTGTTCAAGAAGATTGACGAGCAGGACATCATCACATTCGCGGTGCGAGGGGGAGGGGGGGAGGGCGCCGCGCGCCGCTGGGGCCCATGGGACCGACGCAATTGCGCCATCGGGCAATGCGACCGCTGACTGCGCTGTGGCGTGTTTGCCATAGCCCATGCGTGAACCTCTGTCAATCAAAGCACACGCAGGCACGCACGCACGCGCGCGCGCACACACACAAACGTCCCGCATACCACCCCGCCCTGCTGGTTACAGGCCAAGTACCGCGGCTCTGATGAGGAGCGCGCCGACCTGCTGCGGCACTACACGGAGTGCAATGGCAACATGGGGCGACTGTTTGAGAGCGTGATGCTGTCGCGGCCTGAGCTGGACTCCCACAGGTTCATGGCCGCCATTGACGACGCCATTGACAAGGGTGCGCGCGAGCGAGTGTGCACGTTTGCATGTGTGCGTCTGTGTGCATGTGTGTGGGCATAAGTGTGTGTGTGTGTGTGTGTGTGCGTGCGTGCATGTGTGTGTGTGGGTGTGTGTGTGTGTGTGTGT